>NW_026136701.1:26254301-26541663 GCF_905237075.1 Dicentrarchus labrax
CGAGACAACTCGGTTTGTTGTATCCAGTGTGATGCAAATAAATGTGAAGTGAAACTGTCAATTCTCTTTGCTTTCTGTGAGTCTGTGTCACCATTCTGGGTTCCTTCAGTGGGAGTTTGTGGTTTCTCACTAGAGTCAGATCGACATTGATTGAGGTGCATTGAGACGAGAAAAACTAAACCACAACACCCGTCTGGCAGGTTCTCATGGATCCTGGTGGAGCCTCCTGCCATGGTCCTGCTTGACTCCCATTGCTAATATCACTGATATTATTGTTATTATTATTATTAATATCATTATTACTACAGTTACTATTGTTACTATTGTCACTGCTCATTGTCCCCCATCGTTGTTGTCGTCATCATCTTCTTCATGTTCATCATCATCAGTCACTACCATTAGTGTAGTTGTTGCTACTGTTGTTGCTGTGCACCTCGGTTCCAAAATAAAATTTTTTGAGTACTTGTATTTTCTCTGAAACACACACACACACACACACACACACACACACAGACACACATAAATATCATACAATAGAGATTTGCACAATAATTAAAATACAATAAAGATTCAGTCAGTTCATGAAATAAAATCCTATTTGACCACACACACACACACACACACACACACACACACACAGACACACTCTCTCTAACAGGATTTGAAGAACAGAACAATCTTAAAATAGACTGATTGTGTGTCTCGTGGCCTTTAGTATTTATATTTAATCGCTGCCGTTCGGAGGATTTCACTAATTATCTGGATGAGAAACGAAAGAACGAGTCTTTAATTGAAAAAGCAATAATTTGACTCCAGCTGTCCGACCGTCCTCCGGTTCACGCCGTCCACACGGACGAGCGGGACAGATTGTCTGATAGAACACGACTTCCTCCAGAGCTTTCAACTCCATTAAACCTTCTCCTGAAACTTTATCAGAGCTACGAGCAGCAGCAACAACTCAGATTCTGTTTGTGTTCAGTTTGAATGAAGTTCCGATGATCTGAAGGTAAAGTCTGGTGGAGAGTGATAGTGATATTACGGCTGTTTGTGGTTAAACTAAAGGTCTATCTCTGTAGGGATCCTTTCCATAATGCTGTCAGACACTGACAATAACAACCTGAGTCTGTTGTATTTGATAGAGGATGAGCTAACGTACACATCTAACTCCAAACCAGAGTTAGTGATTGTGGAAAATAAAGTCAGAGACAGTTTGTTTGACTGTGTACTGTATCTGTGTACAGAGAATAACTGTTTGCTGGTGCAGGGTTTGAAACCTGCAGCCTCCTGAGTCAGAGTCAAGCAGTGTGGGGCAGCATGGGGCAGTGTGGGGCAGTATGGGGCAGTGTGGGGCAGCATAGGGCAGTGTGGGGCAGTATGGGGCAGTGTGGAGCAGTGTGGGGCAGTGTGGGGCAGTGTGGGGCAGTGTGGGGCAGTATGGGGCAGTATGGAGCAGTATGGGGCAGTGTGAGGCAGTGTGGGGCAGTATAGGGCAGTGTGGGGCAGTGTAGGGCAGTGTGGGGCAGTGTAGGGCAGTATGGGGCAGTATAGGGCATTGTGGGGCAGTGTAGGGCAGTATGGGGCAGTATAGGGCAGTGTGGGGCAGTGTGGGGCAGTATGGGGCAGTGTGGGGCAGTATAGGGCAGTGTGGGGGCAGTGTAGGGCAGTGTAGGGCAGTATGGGGCAGTATGGGGCAGTGTGGGGGCAGTGTAGGGCAGTGTGGGGCAGTGTGGGGCAGTATGGGGCAGTGTGGGGCAGTATAGGGCAGTGTGGGGGCAGTGTAGGGCAGTGTAGGGCAGTATAGGGCAGTGTGGGGCAGTGTGGGGCAGTGTGGGGCAGTGTGGGGCAGTATGGGGCAGTGTGGGGCAGTATGGGGCAGTGTGGGGCAGTATGGGGCAGTATAGGGCAGTGTGGGGGCAGTGTAGGGCAGTATGGGGCAGTATAGGGCAGTATAGGGCAGTGTGGGGGCAGTGTAGGGCAATGTGAGGCAGTGTGGGGCAGTATGGGGCAGTATAGGGCAGTGTGGAGCAGTATAGGGCAGTATGGGGCAGTATAGGGCAGTGTGGGGCAGTATGGGGCAGTATAGGGCAGTGTGGGGGCAGTGTAGGGCAGTGTAGGGCAGTATGGGGCAGTATGGGGCAGTATAGGGCAGTGTGGGGCAGTATGGGGCAGTATGGGGCAGTATAGGGCAGTGTGGGGCAGTATGGGGCAGTATGGGGCAGTATAGGGCAGTGTGGGGCAGTATAGGGCAGTATGGGGCAGTTAGGAAGGAACAGATTGATAGAGCACCGTGTGTCAATATGTGGGTGTAAAGTGATCGGTGATGGACGAGGCTCCGATCAATACTCGTGTCCATGAATGGAACCAAATTCATCATCCACATAATTTCACTAAGAGAGGAACAGGGAGAGTCGTCCGTCCACGTGACCCCACAGTCACAGGTTCAACTCCCACAGCGGGAACATCAGAGCTGAATGAGAGAGGCTTCTCTTAGGAACACTGTTCCTCCTGTTGGACCCTGGTAGTCTCGGAGGTTAAGGCACCGACTACGAACTAAAAGAACTACAACGATTGGTCCAATTAGTGGAAAAGTTGCAGCTTGTCCAGGTTGGACAAAATTGCGAAAGGTCTTGCAGAATTCATAGAAATTTGGTTGAATTTGCGTTAATTGGTGCAACTTTGCAGCTTCCTGAAGGGACTGAATGTGCAAATCAACTGTAAACCTATCATGACGTCACCCATTGGTTTGTGGAGTCCCGTTTTTAAAGCCTCGGTTTCTGCGTTTTGGCCACCGCCATGACAGTAAAATGGAGCCAGCAGAGGTCACGTAAAGCGAGTTGAGTTACTCTTTAATTGGCCTTGGTTTGGAAGCCCAACAGTTAGAAGGTTTTGTATGTGCATCTGTGGAACTACAGCGTGTTTCTGTGTTTACTATAGTAAATAAACCAGAATCTGCATTAAATGTTACTCAGATTACTTTGAGTCCTGAAGGTCAGAGTTATAGAGAAACAATCGCTCTCTCTCGCTGCTGTTCCACATTCAACAGCAGTTTGTCAATTCTGATTATGAAAACAAATGAGCCTCTGCTCGCAGGAGGCTGCGTATGAGCCAATCTGTGGCGGCCAATCGGGGCGTCTCTGGTTTTTTGGGGCAATTTACAGGAGCAGCAGCCCTCCACACAGACTGTAAATCACGTCTGATGTCGGGCCAGCTTCCAGCGGAGCACAGAAACACCAGATTACTGGAGAGTAAGAATGTGTGTTTGTAAAAGCTTTAATTTAGTGTTTGTTTGTGCCAGGAATCAGTTTCGCTGAGATCAGATCCAAGTTTTACAGCTCAAGGTTAAAGGAATTCACACTAAATAAAACCATTACGTCAAATGAAGACGTGTGGTGAGTTTTATTCTGTTACGATGATCTGAAGGTAAAATTAGTGTTTTTGTCTGTGGAGTCTGGTGGACAGAGAACTAAAGGTCTATAGGGATCTTTTACATAATGCTGGAAACTTTTAGTGGACGGACTTTGATGGAGCATTTGTCCCCAAGAATGAATGTTTAATTTTATGTTATATATATATATATATATATTAACGTTAGCTTATGTTAAACGTACATAGATCGAAACACTGGCTTCATGGCTTGGAAGGCAGAGGGTGAAGCGAGGGGGCTGCACAGACGGTGTGTTTCCAGCTGGTGAATAACTGAAGGCGTTACAGGCGTTGTGTTTATATCTGCAGCATCTTTAATCCATCTGTTTCATCTAACTTTCATAACACGAATATGTTAGAAGACACAAAGGGCAGCAGAGACGTGAACTCAGATCGTAACGACAATGAGAAACACAATAATCAGTTTATCCAGGAAGTGTCGCTGAGCACAGCTTTTATTTTTAACCTTCACAGATGTTCACAATCACTGCTGGGAGATTCCCAGTTCAACCAGCTGTCTGATGGAGCTGCTGGCTCATCTATTTTATATATTTATATAAATATATTCTATAAAATGAGGTTATTTAACAGTTAACATATAAGACCCTCTATGATTGATCAGATTGGATTCTTCTTTTCAATCATATATTTTTTTAAATTCAATAAATTTGATGGTTTGACTGAAAATGGATGAACTTTATTGAATATTGTTTCTTTAAAGGATGTTATGATATTAGCGGTGTTTTAAGACCAGGACTGTACTTTAGTTCCTCTCAGATTCTCCTGATCTTTGATTTCTGATCAAACTCCGGCTGCTCTCAGACGTCGAGGAAAACAGATTCAGTTTCAACAAAAGGGCAAGACGAGCAGAAAGAAGAATCCCTGACATCAGCGCTTCATTTTGGAGAAAGCATCTTTGGGCCGCCGTGGTTCCTGTTACATGGCGGCTCCTCAGAGCTCAGCACTTTCCCTGAGAGGAATCCTGATAAACGTGATGCTGAACATGAGACCTGCGAGAGACCAGCTGACCGCTGAGGCACGTTACAAACACGCCATCACTGCTGAAACATCAGATCTCAGCCTCGTCTGAATCCGGGTTCTGCAGCATATTTCCTGTTCTGGTTCAGTTTCAGACCGGCTGGAGAACAAAGTGGAACATTTAGCAGCTAAAGACAGATTCTTCCCTCAGGAGTGAATCCATCAATTGACCCTTCATAAGCCCCGCCCCTTTTCGCTCTGTGCTCCAATCACAGTTGAGCAAGCCTCGGCCAACTTCCTCCTCTCCTGTACTTAGATGTGCTATATGCTAAACGAGTCTATGTTAAAAAGACGACCGTATTTTTGAAGATGATAGTCACGTCTTAAGTTGTAGCAAAACGCTGACTAACTACTTTATTGACTAGTTAGTTTGTCACAGAGCAAAACAGTAGATAACTAACTCTTATCTTCATTGTTAGTTAGTTAGTGAGCTTCTGATTGACGTACATTAGCTCACTTCAGATGTGAGTTACATTAAATATAAACGTATTTATCATCACAACAAGCTGAATGATCAGATGTTCCTGATCCAATCAGACATCAGTTATTGATTTTAGGCAATAAAGACAAACACATACAGATTAAAACAAAAATGTTTTTGGAAGTTGAAAGGGGAAAGTAAATAATAGAACCTAGACGACAAGATGGCGCCTGTATAATCTATATAAACAAAGAAGTTTTTGGTTTTAATTAGTTATTAGTGGCCACTTCCTTTAAGTGCTGACGTCTGTTTGGGGCAGAAAAGGATAAAAGAGCAGGTTGGCGTGTTGGTTAACCTTCATGAGATGAACACGTGAGGCCTCCGGAGACGCTCTCTGACTTAAAGCCGCCATGAATCAAACTGCTCGCGTCTCCGGCAGCATGAAAAATGACTCCAGCTGTCGGCTCCCGGAGGATCGAACTGCCGCTGACACTCGCCGTCCGCCAGATACAGCGACTCAGCATAAATGCTAAAATAAACATATCAATCTCACCGATCGGCATAAATCGCAGTGTGACCTCTCGGGGGAGGACCAGAACCAGAGGGGCCCCGGGGCCCACCAGTGGAGAGCACCAGGAAGTCTTTCTGGGTATTTCTGACAAGTTCCACCTTCATAGTGAAGCTTTGGTGCACGTGTAGTGAAAACACTGCAGCATTGATTATTGATTGTGTGAACAGCTCACAGACGGGTCAGGTGGAAAGGTCACTCAGCCAGCAGCTTTATGATACAACGCAAGAAGGAATATAAACACAGTAAAATAATCTTATCAAGCTGGTTTTGCATTAGTAATCTGGTTTTAAGAAAATTTTTGTTAATTAATCTTAGATTTAAGTTACAAAAACCTGCCGTTAAACCCTGTTTTTATCTGCTAGTACGTCCTCAAAGGATGCTGATGGGTATCGCGGTGGTTCGGACATGAGCTCAGATTGAAACCTGGGAGAACTGATTCTTGAGATTGGATCAAACCTTTGTCTGTAACTGTCTGTTATACTGTCGACTGACCTTCTAGTCACTGAACACAAGGTGAACTATTGTGTAACTGCTGTGTTGATTTTATATGAGATATTTTATCCAGAAGCAGTCTGCTGACAACCAGCGGTCCTCCACAGGGGGAGGCAGGGATAATACCTCAGGTGGAGGTTTTACTTTAAAAAAAGGGAGTTAGTTATTAGATTATTATTATTATTAAGATATTCTCAGAAAACTTAAATCACACTGAATCTAAAAGTTATAATTTATAAAACCTTAAAATAATACATACATAACATTAAACAGTGTTTAAACTCCAGAGCTGCTCTGTATGGAGTTGATTCAATCAATAATCTATAATGTACAATGATTTTAATCATCAGACGATCTCATGTTAGCATGATATCACAACCGGGGAGTTTTTATTTAAGGTTGAACTGCTTTATTCAGTGTTTTTACTGGTTTTAATCAGCAGTTCTTTATTAAAAGACATATTGTACATTTAATAAAGCATTCTTTTTTAGTTTTTAACGTTTTTTTTCCAGACCTGTAGACCCTAAAACGTCCATCAGAGGAGACCTCAATCAATAGATCCCGTTTTCCTCTTCAGTGTTCTGAGTAATAAAATGTTTCTTTGGCTCTCTCTCTGCCTCGCTGCTGCAGAACGAACCTCCCATCACAGCTCTGCATCTGTCCTTGGCTGCAGCTCAGGACGCCTGGCCGAGCAGAGACACAGAGAGCGATGGAGAGAGAGGGAGGAGGGCGGAGATACTCTGAGGAGAACGGCTAAATAATTCATCCCACAGAGGAACGGAGGGAAGATGGAGAGTCCAGAGAAAAGAGGGAAGGCCACTCAGGAAACAAACTGTCTCTGGATTTCCTTCCCATGAACCCTTGAAGTTTCCCTTTGATTCTGTAAAACACAGAATCAAACATTCAATCTGAGTCTTTATCCCCCAGCAGGGATCCAATCTCTTCCACATCATCTCGGAGCTCGGCGTGCAGCCGTGCGGCGCCCTCGGAGGACGCGACCCCCCTGCGGAGTGACGGTGTGGCGTTAATTAAGCAGAGCCACGGCAACCTCAGATTTAAAGCCGGGAGGTTTCACCGCTCGTCGTTCGACACTGATACCGAGGCTGCAGAGACAACCTCCCATCAGCCCCCGGGGCAGAGCCACAGACGGTGCTGCCAACGCCACGCTCTAGAGGTCGGAGGTCACATAAACATGAGCGCAATCCTTCTGAGATACATATACGTTTGGATGAGAATGAAAATGATCAACTGAACACAGAAAGAGAGAGAGCGGAGGTTGGAGTTGTTTTTTCCTTTAAGTTGGGCATGCTAACAGTGACAATGCTAGTATGTTTATAATGTTAACCATGTCCACCAGGTAGACAGGCAGACAGGATACAGGTAGACAGGCAGGACCTGGGGGTCAGACAGGTTGGGAGGAGCAGATAACTTTTAAACAAAAAGCACAAAACAAGCAGCGGGGTGAAATTAAAATGGTTGTGTTTGTTCCTGAGCACTGATGAGGAAGGTGGGTGGGAGGGCAGGTGAGGAGATGGGTGGGGCAGTCAGGTGACAACATTAGTGCTAATTAGCATTAAACATATAGACATAGCTGAGTCTTTAGTTCTACAGATATTTGGTCACAAACCAAAGTAACAAAATAAAAAGTTGACCTGATGAAATCAACAACATCATTACAATCGATTTCCTAAGCTCCGCCCCTTTTGGGACCTCCGCCAACTTCCTCCTTTCCTGTACTTAGATATGCTACATGCTAGGCTAATCTATGTTGAAAAGAACCACATTAATTAGTTAGAAGACAAAAGCAATATATATATATATATATATAAAATAATAATAGCTAAAGATTGATGTAGTTTAGCTGGCTACTTATCTTGTGTGCTGCTAACGTTAGGTAACTTAAGGTTTCACTTTTATCTTTTATCTTCAAAATGTGGTTGTAACATAGATTAGCCTAGCACGTAGCATATCTAAGTACAGGAAAGGAAAAAGTTGACAAAAGAATAACAAAAGAATAACAAAAGAAGAGGTCTGTGGTGAAGCAGCGTGGAATCATGGGAGTTGGTGTCTTCACTCATTGCCGTCAGTTTCTATCTATTAGACGCAAGTTGGTAAGAAAACCTTTCGTCACTGAAATGATTCAATATCGATATATCGAGATTTTTATTTCTTTTGAAGCAACTTGAGCAGAATCACAGATCACAATGTTTATTAGTCTTAAAACCATCAAACCGATGAGTGAAACAAGTATTAAATGTTAATAATGTTACTATTAGTTATTATTTACAGTTTCTGATGAGATACCTGAGACTTTCTGAACCATTCGTCTGAAAATACTCTGAGTAAAAGTTACGAGTCAGGTCCGTCTGACCCAGGTCGACGCACTGCCTATTCAAAACCAGTGGGACCATCTGCTGTCATAGCAACAGACAAAAATCAATGAGGCGGCGATGGAGCCCGGACAGGATAAGAAACACATAACTGAGAGGAGAGGCAGCAGGTGGTTCAGGGTTGTCTTTGTCTCTGGATTTAATTACACAGAAACCAAACAACAAAAAAAAGACTTTGGATTCTTTAAAGTCTGGTTCTGATCTCCACCGGTCTGATTACACAGGAAGGAGGTTTTCTTCCCGTTTACAGAGATATAAGTGGATGACTGTGACGGGTGTGAAGGAGGGTCGCCGTCGTGGCAGAAAGGCTGTAAAAGTGAAGGTTTCCCCCGACTGGAAATATCAGAGGCGGGCAGACACCTTAGACAAATTAGAGTTATTAGTTAGTTACAAAAGTTATTTACATCCAGGGTCCAAAATCTAGTCACCTCGCAGAGTGGTACCGACATCAGTGGAGCTGAGGTGGTTTTAGGTTCCTGGGAATCAACATCACAGAGAATCTTTCGTAGTCATCTCACATCTCCACCCCGACATATATAAAGATGGACGACGTGATAACTCTCCATAAGTGAAGCCAAATCATCTCTATCTCCCCCTGCTGGCTGACTGCAGTATAGGCCATAAAGCCTCCATGTTAGCAGATGGGACAAATAAAAAGATCTAATATTTCCCTAAGATGGTTCCTGTCATGTGAGGTAGTTCTTATCACGCTGATATAACTGTTTGTTATTTGAAGCTACAAAAGGGGGTTTCACTTTGGAACGACTGTAAGGAAACTCTTGCTTACTTTTACTCTCCACATTACTTTAAACACACTTCATCGATCTGATCCTTAGAAATTGCTCAAACATCTGTACAGCTGTCACACTGAAACAACAAACAACCACCCAGCAGCAGGAGTGTGTGTGATGCTGGGATGACTTCAGAAACCACTGAGCCATTAAACCACACTGACATAATGGTCCCAGAGAGATAATAAATAGGAGTTAAATGAATTGTTAAATATCTCTAATGAAACACTTCCCACGACTCCGATAACTAATTGAGGACTGTTGTCAAACGGCAGCGTTCATGTTTAGTCGGTCGCATTAAACCAAAAAATAAACACGAGTACAACGTGTGTTATCTGCAGAGCAACAGCGCACACGACAGAACAGATTATTGATCAATAATTAATGAGGCAGAGCGGAAGTGTGTGCAGCCAACAGACCACTGATCAGCTTCTCCTGCCAACTTACTGTCCTCAGATCTGGGTTGAAGTGATTTCTGAAAATAATTGTTGTTCTCTATAAAGTCCAAAACTTATATTCATATTTCAGTGTTTAAATATGAAAACTTCACACAGCAGGCAGGTGTTACAGGTTACAGGTACAGTGTGTTAATCAAGTTTATGATGATGTATTTACAGTGTTTTGACCAACAATCTATAATCATTACAGTCTATAAACTCTGTGTTCTATATATAGTTGAGTTGAGTTCTTACATTATCCCAAATGTCCAACAATGTTCAAACTCAGACAAATCTGTCATTTTATTCAGGTAACACTGCGTTTCACCGGTCGCCTGTCGATGGCGTCATATCCCCTTTGTGCCTGTGTCAGCGTTGTGGTTGTCTGCCAGAAGCTGCCATACAATGACTGTTAATCCAGTCTGAAGCCACATTTTTACCATCCACTGTTTAGATCTTGGTGCTTTTTAACTCTAGATTTGAACCGGATGAAGGATTTTAGTCATCGGACGTCTGGATCTTAAGTTATCAGAGAAACAAGCTGAGCTAACGTTAGCAGCAGCTCGGCTCGCAGCCCCTCCGGGACGTCCTTTGTCTGTCCAACAGCGTGGGAGAAGCAGTGATTTTTAACTAAACTTACATATTTCATAGTTTCTGGAATTTTAAATGAGGTAGAAGAAGAAGATTTTAAGGGTTTTAATGCGAAAATGAAATCAGACACATATCCAGGTCCAAGCAGACTATTTGTATTGTGCCTTAATCCATGTCTGTAGGGGATCTTTAAATCAGATTCTTTTGCATTTAAAATATGTAAATTAAGTAAAATAAAGCTCTAAAGGAATAAATCTGGACACTATTTCTGGACGAGCTGTTTTTCGTGCAACAAACAACCACAACAATCAGAATGTGCTGGATGATTCGAGCAGGTTAAATATAGACGCTGTCAGGAGGAAAAATGCTCCTCAGCCAGGATGATCTCTGGAGGCGCTGTGGCTGTAATGGCACTCAGAGCTGCCCGGGGGGGGCGAGGAGGGAGGAGGAGACGGAGTCGTGACCTTCGAGCTTTTCGGGTGACAACTCAGAGGGAAGTGAAGAGCGAGGAAGACTTTGGCGGAGTTTCAAGGAGAGATGAACAAGCTTCGGAGTGTGTTTGGACCAGTGTCCTCTGGGCCCACAGAGGAGCCTCTCTGATCAAAGTCTGGCAGAATATCGGTTGCTGAGCTTTGAGGAGGGCGCTCGGGAGGAGCTTCACAAGGAAAGAGAAAACACAACGGAGCGAAGAACAACACACAAATGGGCCACAGGCAGAGAGTACTGGGCTGATTGATTTTCCAGCTTTCTGCAGGGTTGCTCTTCCAGCTGCAGAAACCAAACATCTGCAAAAGTAACACAGAATAAAACTTATTTTACCCCCTGAAGCTTTCTTTGTTCTTGAAAACCAACATCAGGGTTTAAAGTCACTGAAATCACCGTGCAACCTTTCAGTTCGGTAAGAATAATATCATCTCTGTATATCTACTGGGTAAGGCTGAATATCTGGTGAAAGATGCAGCTTTAACCTGTAATTGTATTCTGTGGTTAAGGTTAAGGCACTGAGACATTTTCAGTAAAAACTGGTGTTTTATACCTGCAGTATTGGTGTGTTTCAACCAGAGGCGAATACAATTATTTTGATAATATCACAAAGTCAATGCAAAGACCCAAATAGACGTTAATAAATGCAAATTTGAACCAGGCGACAATTGAACTTCAAGCTCAAAATGTGAGCTATCGTCGGGTGTTTGAAGACAGAGCTGCTCACATTTACTGACATTAATAGAAGAAAATCTGTTTATTTCAGGCTCATACCACCGTTTATATTAATATATATTCATCTTGCGTTGCTTGTGTGAGTAATGTTTGATGGGGATGCACCATTAGTATGTCAGTTCACACCTGGCATTATTAATGCGTCTCCAGTTGTGATTAGTGTCTTTTTGGCTGTTTAATACAAAGATTTGACTATTTGTTCCTGCTTTTACCTCCACTGTCAGCAGCCCTGATGGCGGGGCTGTCAGCCTCACACTGGACAGCAGTAGAGGAGGTTGGACAAACAGACACAATGTTTTTACAAAAAGAAACAAAGAACTTCATGTAGAAAGTTTGCCAAATTTACTACTATAATGAACAATGTGTCGTCGCCAGTGTTTCACAAAGTTTATAAAGTTTCTCCTCATTTATGAATTGTGTAAAAGAGCCCAAACACATATTTTACTTTATAGTGAACTAAACAGACAGCATGTTTCTGTTGCTTAGGTGGTATTTCTATGTGTGTGGTCAAATGTGTCCCAGAACTATGGAAGCCCATTTATGTCAATGTAAAAAGATTCTGTAAGTCATTATAACAACAAACTTTCTCATAATATTGAGAAACCTTCTCAATATTATGACCTAGAGAAACTTTGACAAACTTTATCATTATAACAACTTACAGAATCCTTTTTTTCTATCACATTAGTGGAAACGAGCTTCCATTCAGACGACTTTGGTAAGTGGTGTTCATCAGAATACGTCTCTGTGTCCACTTGGGATCTGATCACAGCTGTAAACAGGCTATTAAGGTCGGGAATAAAATGCTTCTATTGTCTCAAGTTTCTTCAAGTCTTTGACCAGCAATAAATAACTACATGTGAAACGATATTACAAGTTCACATAAGATGAGCAGGAAACTGCACACAGTTTCTTTGTATGGAGGTTCTTATACGTCCAAGAGCTGAAAACAAGTGGAGGGGTGTCGAGGTGGAAATCAGAGGAAGCTACATGTCGTCAGTGGATTGCAGGTTTATTGATTGTGGTAGTGAACCGTGACAGGAAACACAAAGTTTTCCAAAGGTCCAATTAATTACAAAAACCTCATTGGTTTTAGTATTTCTACTTCTCATTAGTTCTACAGCCATTAGTGACTTGGTTGATTGTCACTCAGTTCTGACTGATTGTTGGTCTGAAGAGGTTAATAATGTTTAAAACAAGCAGCCAAAGCTTCCCAGTCTTAGGCAGGAAAGGTTACAGGACACATCACTTCATAAGCAAGACTTAGAGAATGGTTGGGTCCTTCCTTAGTCTTAAATGAGTGGGGGGACATCAGGGTCGTCCACAAACCCTTCAGAGAAGCTGCTGTGACCTGCTGTGGAAGGTGGAGCCACCCTGGATGTTTCCAGAGGACCTTCTTTGGTGCTCCGATGTGGTACGATGTTGGCGAGGTCAATGGTTGTGCGTTTACTGGGGTCCACCTCCAACCTCTCAGGAACAGTATTTCTTCTGTAGAGTGAAAACATCAGAAGTCAATAACACCTTCTACGATCATAATGCCAAGAGCTATTAGCACTAGCTAAAGACCAGGCCATTGCAAGATGTCAGCGAAAAACAAAAACAAAAACATCTGAATATATTTTGTAATATTGAATATGTGCTATCACTGATGAGAGGGATAAGACATTACAGATGAGGTACATATGGTGTCTTTTGTAGCTTGATTTTAAAGAAAGAAAAATCTATTAAAATGATAACCCGGATGTGATGTGAAGCTCTAGTAGGAACACAGTGATTCTACTGATTCTCATGGCGAAGTAAAGCAGTGAAAATATTCCTAATATAACGTAGACTTAAACTGGTATGAACTGTTTCGGTGGGCCTTTTTTACGTGGGTAAAATCCGTCTTTCAGCAGCTCTGTAGACCTCCGTCTACTGTGGTCTGTGTACTCTGCGGTAAACAGACTTTTGTTTTGAAATGAGAAAACCAAAAGCGAGCTGTTTCCTTACAACCGTTTATAAAGATTTATAAAACAAAAAAACTTTTTCTATATATAAATGGTACTTGGGGAAACAGCTCGTTTCCAGATTTTACTTTTTTAATTTCAAAGTGAAAATCTACCACGAAGCACACTGACCCTCATATTCCCTCTTCAAACTCCCCGTTAACCGATCCCTTTAAAGGATTTCTTGTCTTTCTGCTGCTCAGACCTTTAAAACATGTAACATGTGACTGACGATGTAGTTGGTCCAACTTCTGCCGAGCCTCGTTAGGGAATGACTTATGAGGTTCGTCTATCTGTCGATGGACCAATTAATCACCAACAATCAATGCCCTTTAAACATTATTTTTCTTTTCCTCTGTCTTTAAATCACTTGTTTGAGCCGTAATGTGATTCTAAATTAATCTCCAGGGGGATGATGGTCCATTTTACCCCACAGTATGTTACCATTAAACCCAATTGATCCCCCTGAACCCATCACTTCCATCCCACAGCAGTGAAGTCCTTCCATTTACCAATTAATCAGTTTATGTCTGAACCACAGCCGCAGTCGGATGAGCTGTTGGTGGACAATGATTTTAAAATCATCTCCGGGGATTCATCTGATCACTGAGTGTGTGTGTGTGTGTGTGTGTGAGATAATGTTAACCATGTGAGATGTGTGACAGCGCGGGACTGGAGGTTTTGCCATTTTCACCTAATGTATAGACGACAGGTTAAAGAATAAAGCGGCTGTTGAACTCAACAACACTTGCTAATGTTAGTTTTCCACCACAGACAAGCAGCACTTCAGGCCCGTTGTAAAAATGCCATCACCGGTAAGAGAGCGTGGCCCGTTGTAAAAATGCCATCACCGGTAAGAGAGCGTGATATATGGCCCATTGGTGTAGATAGCTGTAAGTCAGCAAACAAATCTGCCCTAAATTATTAAATTCTATATTTTCCTCTGAGTCTTTTCTTTTTTGGATTTGGAGTCCAGAACTAGCGAGGGAGACTAGTAGAGGCTCCAGATCAGGAAGTAATGTATGACGCACATTTTGACGAAATGTTCAGACTGTGTTTTTATTTCTTTTATGAGGATGAAAGGATCCTTTTAGGCCTTTAACAATGATAAATTAAGATATTCATTTCCATATCATTTTTTGTCAAAGCCTCAGGAAGCTAACCCCAGTAAAGTCTTTACAGTATGTTTTTACAGAGTGGTGTCATTCGAAATTCATGATTTTTGGGTAAACACTGACAGTCCTGCTTTAGGTATTAGGTATTAAACACTGGAACTTTTATGACGTTGGTTTAACACCACAAACAATGCTACGAAGGTGCATCCGCTCTAATATTAAAAAAATGCTAATGCTAAAACCTGAAAAGGCAGCTGGTCGATCTCATTGGAGGCAGATATTTAAATGTACTTTAACAATAAAGGCTGCAGTGTAAACATACTGCAGGTATCAGTCTGCACACGGGCGCCAAAGGCGAGCTGATATTAATGAAATGTGCTGATTCTCCAAGAAGAGCGCAGCAATTAGAATTTAATCTCGAGCACAGCAGCAGACAATAAACAGCAGCAGGACTCTGTGTTGCTCTGTACATTGTGCCACTTGTTTATTGAGAGGGGAATAAAGCTGCCAGAGGACACTCGCTGTATACGTCCCCTCTTCATTTACTCTGCAGCAAGAAAATCACCAGCTCGTTTTCAGAAAATGGGAAAGTAATGCAGAGCGTTTTCCTGCTGGTAGAAGAAGGAAGCGAGCGTCTGTTTTTAGACTGGATATGTTTGGTATAACAGAGTCCAAACTTCAGGAGCATCCAGCAGCTTCACTGACGGTCTGAGCTGAACCAGAACCACAAACATGAAAACTAAGTCTCCAAAAATGTTTTAATTACTTCAATTGTTCATATTTTATTCATTGATTTAGTTGGTTGATTAAATGTATTTAAATGAATACGTTCTCAAGGAAATAAGAGCTGCAAAGAACTAGTCTTTTCATTTTTAATTAATCCATCTATTTACATCATATCAGTTTATAGGTTGGTCTATAAAATGTCAGTTAATAGTAAAAAATATCTGCCACAGTTGGTTAAAAGATAATCAGTTTACTATAAAACAAAAAAAATCAATCAGTTAATCACTGGAATAAAAATAAACTGCATCTGAAATAATTTATTTCTCTGTTTTCCATATAATCAGAACCAGATTGCAGCTGTAATCCTTTCTGGAAGAGTTCAGGTGAAATTGTTAGATAATTACCATGTTATTTGCCAGACAGTGAGTCATCTGAAGATGGTTCAGGTTAAACATACTGAACCTGAATCAGCCTAAAAACACACAGGACTCTCCTGAACCCTTTACCAATCCTGTAGGTTTATGTTATATCAAAGTTTGAATTATTTCAGCTTTGTTTCTAAGAAATCATGTTTTTAAACCACCTCAAACTCTTTTTTGTCCTTTTCTATACAATGTCAAACATTTCGGGGGCGTCTCTTCAGCACTATAGTACGTCCTTATAACGCTGTCACATTTTATCTTTATTAAAAAACTATAGCGTCTGTGATTTGCAAATTGCACTTGGCCATATTTCAGTAATACTTGGATTAATTGCGCATGTAACAGAATTTAAGCTCAGTGAATGATGTATTTGATCAAAAACGCACTTGTAAGGGTTGAACTTCTGGTTTTTATGGTTGTTTTAGATTTCATATCCAACTGTCACCTGATATTGTCTACGAGAGAAATAAACTCTCCCCTCGGTCCCTGAATGTAGGACCTGAGCATCCTCAATGGCAGATAGGTCCCTGAGTAAACTCGGTGCTGATGTGAGAGTCTGTATGAACGAGGAGGAGCAGATAAGTGTGACTAAGCTCCAGTATCAGTTATCAGTCTCGGTCCGGTGACCTCAGTGAGTTGTAATCGGCTGCTTTAACAACATCAGCTGCTTCTGTTTAGTGTCTGTGGCCACCGATCCACTGAGGATTAGGTTTGGAGTGGATGTGATTCACATCGAGATAAAAGCCAGATGAAACAAGTCACATGGACTCACAAAAGGTTGATATCAGGTCCCGGTGGAGAGCTGTGACACAAGGACATTTATCGTTATCAGTCGCACTTCCTGATTGATTTCACTGAGCTTCGGATGAATTCGCTCTGAAAACACATTAACATTTAAACTGTATGTTAAATGGCATTTTTACATGTAATATGAGATAATATTGGCTGATTAGCTATTATATTGGCTTATGTCAGTCTGGAACCAGGCTAAGAAAACTGTTATAAGAGAACCTCAAATTGCTTTTCAACAGTCCAAAATATATTTTGTTCATACAGGAATAAAACTGATATAAAACAAGTTATCACATTTAAGATGAAAGTTAAAGGACCAGTGTGTAGGATTTAGTTGGTTGGATTGCGACCAACTAAAAACTGCTCACCTTCCAAGTCTGGCCGCGAAAAACGCGACAGCCCGATCTATAGCCAATGTTTGTAAAAAGAACAAGAAAAAACAACAGTTTTCTGTTTCTTTTGTTTGACAATAGAAAAGGAAAACGACCCATTCTCAGTTTTTAGTTCCCCTACATAAATGGTGGTCGGGAAACAAGCTGATTTTGGTTTTCCAAACGAAATTGAGTACACTGACACAAACTGTGTATGGAGCAACAGGACGCTGACTGCAGTTCACTTAACAGCCACTGGTGTCACTACTAACAACCATTTAATGACAGTTACATATGGAACCTTTAATAAAATTAGTCAAAATAGTCACAGCGATTAATTAAATAGCTCACAACTTGACTAATATTTGCAGCTCTACGTGAAAAGTTCCCATCCTTAAAATGTATTCTGTTCATAAAAGTTTCCTTCAACTGATAAAGGAGCTAAATGAATCTACAGTTTATTAATTTAAATGAGGAGCTGTAACAGAGGGTTCGGGGTTAAAGATTGACGACATCTTGCAGTCTAAGTTTAGCTCTAACACTCATTGTGCTAACGGGCAGGTAAACCTAATGGTCAGCACTTCTCAATGGGAGATGGATGGCGTCATTAGTCCAGGGCTCCTCTACTGATTCCCTCCCTGGTTAGGAAGCCCAAACATGGCTCCCTGTAATGGGCCACCCACGGCGGAGGCCTGCTGGTCGTCGTATCTCACGGGTAATGAGGTCTGCGGGCCGTCTCGGCCTTATGGTCAGAAAGAGGTGGTGTTATAATGAGAGAGCTGGAGACCGTGGACGGGGCAGTATCGATAAAGTCATTGGCTGTAAAGTTTGCAGGGGTCAGGAGGGGGGTCGGGGGTTGAACACTGTGGTTATTCTTCTGTACACAAAGATAATCAAATCGGCCCTGAGGGACGCCATCACTGGGTCAATATATTATGTGTAGGGTTGACTCATGCATTATTATGAGAGCCTTTCTGTGCCCCCCAGGGTCGGGCAATTGGACGAATACATGAGCTATCGGCTGGGTTTTTTTGGACGTTTTATTCAGCTAACTTAATGTTCTGCCTCTGAAGAATGAGAGTGGCTTAGTTCGAGGTTCGATAGTCACATCTGACTTCAGTGTATTAAAGGTTTATTTCCACTAGTTGGACAACAGAGAATACAGTAACGAGGTGATTCACGGAGGCTCCAACCAGGACTCTGACTCTGGGGAAGACGAGGACACAGCAGGGAGAGGACCTGCTTAATCAGGAAAACAGGTGTTTTTATTTTCCTTTCTTGACATTTGGTGAGTTTATTTCTTTTATTAAAGTTGTTAGAGGTTGTTGGACGTAGTGAACTTGCTGCTCATCTCTTAAGCCCAGTACACACACGGGCAAATACTGTATATCAGCAATATATCGTCAATCGCTGACTGTTGTTGACGGTTGGAGAATTTTAACAGATCACTGAACTTCATTAATATGCTGATGATGCTTGTAGTTAGTGTTGTGAGCAATAATAAAAGAAATGTATTTCTTAACATTTCTTATTATTTCTTATGAGAAATATTAATTTGCAAACAGCTGCGGACAGTGCTGAAAGGATTAGTCGATTGATTGATTGATTGATTGGTTGATCAATAGAAAATCACCAATAATTGCCAAATCGTTTTCTGTTTCTGTTTTAAATCACTGTAAGTCAGATCTCTGAGCTTCTGAAGATGTTACCTTAAATTCTTGGAAATTTGAATGGACTAATTTAGTTCGTCATGAGTTTGCTTTGCAGTTGACCCTGACCTCTGACCTTTCACAACCACTTTGGACGTCGTCTCAGTGAGCTGTGGGTCTTAGATATGTTTGATTTTCCATTACATGATACAGTTCACACATTGCCCTGCCTTGTGTCATCAGGCAACTCCACTTCAAACCTAATCATGGCCTTCAGATCCATTTCCATCCCTGCCAGAGGTTGAATATAGAATCTGCGGGTAAGCTCGGGGTCAAAGGTCGCCCCTACTCATGTCCGAATGGTGCAATAACTCGCCTGTCACCTTGCCGTGGTGCAGGAGCAGCTTAGCATTTTTATCGGATGTTTAATTTGAGGATGCAGGATTGCAGCGGGGCTCTTTACTGTGTTTGATGGGGCCAGATGAATGACAAGAAGCGGCTCCCGGTCATAAAACGGTAATGATGATAGTGCAACAGCGAGCGCAGGCGCCTCCAGACGTGGAGAAGAAAGCGGAGCTCAGTCAAACAGCAATGTGGACTAATGTGGTCATTAAGAGGTGATCTCTGAGCCAATCCAAACCAAACCTCACCGAGCCAGTCGTCATGGTTCAGTCTCCACTGAGGAAGAGCTACCAGAAATAATTCATGTTACTGCTGAGTCATAAAATCTTACTTAAAAAAAGGGTGAAAATACGTCTGTTTATTTGGATGATTTCACCTTTTTCTAATCTGAGTAATCTGTCCAACAGATTTTAATCTTATCTCTTATCTCCTCTTATATTAGAGGCAGGCCTTTATTCTAATTCCTCTTGTTTTATAAGTAGATTATAAGTATAAGCAGCTGAGCCGACTCCATCTGCTGATGATGACCATGAGATGCAGGTGAAAGCTCTGGAAAAGGCTGCTAAACCTTGAGTTACGATTATTTAGTCAAACTACAAACTACTACTACTACAAAGTCAAGAATGAACTTTAACTATCAATATTTTAATCATTATTCAGTAAAACATCTTTCTGTTTTTGTAAATTCAGGGTTGTATAAATTTCTAACGCTCTAATTCCATTAAACTCTGCTGCTATTGTGATTGTCTATTTTTGACTGACATATTGTTTTAATTCACTAATACCAGTTCTATCTACTTATCTACCTGATTTCTTTGACTGTCAACGGGACTCTTCCTGCAGGTTTTTCAAAATAAAAGGCTTCCTGTGGCTCAAAAGCCTGGAATTTAATTTGAAACTTCTGACATTAGTTTGAAGTTAAAATGAGGGGACTGTTGTACTGATTGTGTCTGCAGTACTGTAGTTGGTTAGAGACCAACCTTTATGTGGTTATCCAGCTATCATTGGAGACTTTATCTGAAAACCGCTCTGAGAACTTATAGTACTTCAGAATAGTGCTGACCATTTTCCAAAACACGTTGTAGCATCTATCTTCAAAACAAATCGATCACAGTAAACATCATGTCTGCTTTTATTTCTATCAGTGACATTACAGTTGTAAGTGCAGATTGATTCCAAAAGTCTCCACTGTTTTTCCCCCCAGTGCTAATGTAACGTAAGCAAGTTTCATGTCTCTGCACATTGATTGATTTTACTGTTTGGGAAATAATGGAAACCAACGACTACCTGGAAGAAAGGAAAATGTATTTTTATAGTAAAAAACAAGACTGAACAACAAAACAGTAACAAAGAAAACAGAGAAACAAAAAGAAAACCAGACAGATTTTGGTTCACGAAGGTCATCAAACACAAGAGGAGTTCAAAACAGTTCCAACACTTCATGGATTCGTAGTTCTAAATGAAACCTTTATTATTACAGATCAGCTGTATTGATTGATTGGATATTGGACTACAGCGCTAGATGGCTCTAAATCCTACACACTGGTCCTTTAAAACCAGATATAAATTTCTTGTATGTGTTCTCAGAAAAGTCTCACATTGTAACTGAAATGTGGTTATAGAAGAAAATAAATATATATAGCTGTTCTTTCCCAGTACAGGATCTCAGTCTGGGTCACATTCAAAGATAGATATGAATCCAAAATAAGAATAATAGACGCAGCTAGAGCCTGAAGCTTGGACTAAACCCCAGATTAACAGCATTTTACTGAATGTGAGGAACTGAGAGGGTGTGATACTGCAGCTCCGGTCAAGGTTATCTGTGGCCAGTGTGGAGTCATTAGCAGGGAGAGCGCTACCATCCAGCAACATGGCTGATAAAACAAATCACACAGCGTTTAAAATACAACAGGAGTCTGTAATTAGGACAACAGGGACCTGATAAGCCGCAGGCATTTGAATATGTGCGTATTCAACTGAAGGCCAAACAAAGACCAACAC
The DNA here is from genome assembly GCF_905237075.1 of Dicentrarchus labrax. Classification (NCBI taxonomy): domain Eukaryota; kingdom Metazoa; phylum Chordata; class Actinopteri; family Moronidae; genus Dicentrarchus; species Dicentrarchus labrax. The sequence goes on from NW_026136701.1 coordinate 26,275,137, forward strand.
TCGACTGATACAAACACACAGCTGCCTGCAGCCACAGCTCTCTTTATGCTTCATTAATATTACAAACTTAATGCTTTATCGAGTAAATTAACATAAACTGAGTATTTGAATAGGTTGGATGAATTCAAACAGTACCTTTTTACTGAGAGTTTTATGGTCTCTCAGTCCAAATCACTGACAGACAGTACATGAAGATGTACGACACGTCTCCACTTCCTCCAACTGCACCAAAAAGAAAGCCAAAAACCCTGAATATGGGCACTGCGTCTGTGCAGTGAGTATCAAGGTCCCTCCCACACACTCGTCTCAAGCTGTCAATCATGTCATAAAACCCCCTTTTATAACATCAAATAACTAATTAAAACCAAACTGATTTATGTTCACACTGATTAATTAAAGGACCAGTGTGGACCATTTAGTGACATCTAGTGGTGTAGTTGCAGATTGCAACTCCCTCGCTTCACCCTCCAGGTTCGAAGGACAAACTACGGTGTCCACAACACGGCTGATGCTGACTGTATTATGTTAATATGGAAGCCCTGAAAGGCAAGTGAAGTGCCTTGGGGGCTGATTCTGGGGGGCGTGGCTAAGCCATTTTGTGACGCCCATGTGCGGGAACAAAAGAATACCTACATTTTGGTAAACGCTGAATTTTGTGCAAAGTTTCATGAGTTTTTGAGCATGTTAAGACCTCCAAAAAAGCGATTCATTTGGAATTAAAATAAGTTTTAATTCCAAAAAACGTACTGGTCTTTGTTAATAAAGAAATAAAGAGATTTTTGCAAACACTGAATTAGTTTAATGTAAATAAACAGCTTGTTCCTACATTTGTATTATTATACTTCTGGTCTGTTTGTCAGTCATTTCCAGTCATTTCCATGTCTGTATGTTCAATTTCTTTCATCTGTTGTCGTAGAGAGAGAATATTATTTACCTTTTACTGTCCTCAGATGAGCTGGTTCGACGCACTCTGGGTGGACGTTGGACGGTCTTTGTCACTTTGATTTCACCTTCAGCCTAAAAAGACACATCAGAGGAAACGGCGTGTTTACTCTGCAAACAGCTTCCCGAGCTGTTTACTGGCACTCTGGTGCGGGATGTATCAGAAGCCATATGGAGGATTAATAGTAGCAGCTCTGATTCTGCCGTATCAGCACCTGCCTCCCTTTATAGACACTATAAAGAGTTCCTTCATTACACCCCAGAGCACCAAAACGCCGGATCCTCACCGGCAGCAATCACAGAATGCCGCCCGCGGTCAGACGTTCATCAGTGAGCTTGTAATTTAATGAGACATTAAAAGTATTCCTGCAAAGAGAATTATTAGGTTTCATATTTTCATCATTTCCTTTCTGACGTCGCCCCCTAGAGGCAAAACACTAAATCTCCAAACAGCTGTAATTGGACATGTCTATGGAAGCCCATTGAAGCCAATGTGAGGAATAAAAAAGATTCTGTGAGTTATTATAATGAGAAACCGTCTTAAAATAAAGATTTGGTATCACAAAGTCAATATTTTAAGAAGTTTGTCATTATAATGACTTCTTTTTTTGTCACATTGGCGTAAATGGACTTCCATACATATCAGCCAAACTGTTTCCTGAATGAATATAGTGCGTATTAGAATATAATAAGGATTATAATGAGGCAGACCCATGACCTAGTTTAAAACTGGGAGGGTTTTACAGGCTGTGACTGAAAGTGATTAAAGAGAATTCAAATTCAAAAAAGTGGAGTTTTAACTAAAAGCATGTTTTAATTCACAGTCTGAGGAGTGTTTGGAAGGAAGGAACCGACACACAGATCTAAGAATAATCTCGGGGGGTCCCGGCCCCCACTAGGAGTCGCTAAAACTTCACAGGGGGTCGCAAGGCCCTCTTAATTTTAAGCTTTTTTAAAAATATACAGATGGCCAATATCTCAGTATCAAAGGAAATAGTTATTTTTAAAGTTTAGATTATTATTTAACTTTGAAGATCTGAACACGGTCTATATTCACAGATTATTCACTGTGTGATCAACAGCCTCACCTTGTGTTAGAAAACAACCAAAGAGCTAAACAATTAGAATAAAACACTGAATCTGAAGAGCCTGAAGTCTGTATGATTGTTAAAAATGATTTAAAAAATACATATTACAGACAGAGAATTGAATAACAAGTTCAATAAACAGGAAATAATCTGCTCAAAATTCAACAAAATCGCTAGTTTTACACACTCACTGTTTGTGTTCATTGTACAGTTTTGAATATAATATGAAATATCTATAAGATATGTCACAGAGTCAGGTTAATAAAGGAACAGATATGTGTTAAAGTTCCCTCCAGTCAGAAATCAGTGTTTGTTCTTGTTCCTACAGTGAGATGTTTGAATGATGTCTGAGTTTGACCCTAGAAGGATGTTTTCACACTCATCTACTGAAAGTGGAAAGCTAAATAATAAAAGCAAAAAAAAAACTTCTAATAAAAGCAAATATGTCTCCTTTACTAGCCTGGTGTGGCTACAAGCTTTGACAAATAAAGGCAGTTCTCCATTAGAAGCCTGGTCTGGATTTTATAAAAAAACATTTTTTTAAACAATATGGACATGATGCACATTGTTAGATCAGTTCCACAGTTCAACCCTTTAGTTCATTTTACAGCGACTATGAGAACCAAAGTAAAATTAATTCAGATTTACCTGCATGATAATCAAGAGAGACAGAAAAAAAGTGCTTATGTTATATGTTAAAGTCTGTACCATACGGTTTGTGTCTGTAAGAGTCCACAGATCAAAAGAATCAGTGGGTTTCATTAGAACTAATCCAAGCTTTGAATATTGTCTGTTGCTTGTTGTTTGTACGCTGGCGACCTGAAATTTAAGTTGTCAAATGTGCTGAACAAAACTCAGTAGAATTAGAGAGTTTTGTCCTAAAGGAATTAAACATCTGTCCCTAATAAAGGCAGGATGAGTTCAGGGACTGAAGCACCCGGGTCATTATTTTTAAGGTATGTCTGGAGGGGGATCTTTAAGGGAAAAGGATGGGAATCACTCCTCTAAGCCCCAAACATGTTGAGCAAGTACATTTTGATCTGATGGGAGAAGTGTTGGCAAAGTGATTAAGATTCACCCAAGAAGAACAGATAAAGGGCATCGATTTCTACTTTATTCTCAATTTCCACTTTATTCTTGAAAATAAATTGATTGCCATCGCCATCTTTGTTTCCACATTATTAGCATTGCTAAAAGTTCAGTCTGTATTTGCCAATAAAAGCACAAAGTAACTCAACTAACTGGAAAACTATAAAGTCATCCACAGAAGTTGGACTCCTCTCGCCCCACCCAGCAGCCTTCAGCAGCCCCCGGTACCTGGCTCAGGTGTGTCACTGTACCTACCCTGGGCATGGTGAGGACCAGGTGTCCGGTGGTTTGGGACCTCTGAGCTGTCGAGCTGTCGGGCTTCACTTCGGCCGGCAGAACCATCTGAAATATCTGCAGAGTAAATTATTCATAACTTTAATTAGCAAGATTAATGCGCTGATCTGGCACCACCGCCGTCCCAGTGTGTCAAATGACTTTAATCATTAGGGGCCCTTTTTATAGGTACACTTTCCAGAAAAGACTGGGGGGCGCGACCAGAATAGCTCCAACTGAGAACGGCGGCAATCAATCACTGGAGCGAAATCCTATGAAAACCTAAATGACCCATGTGGGAGGAAAAATGGGCGTAAAATTAGACTTTTTCATTTTTCAATCTACTTTTATTTAATTTAGGGGGAAACCGTGGTAACAGCAGGCAGAGGAGAAGGACTCCAGCTGTCCTCTAACTCCTCCGTCCCGCTGCTGATCGTGGCTGACTTGATATACACGCCTCGCAGATGACTCCTCCGGTCAGTTCCTCCAAATGAGTTCATATTTAGAACGAATTTTAAAGGCCTGGGCTGATGTATCGCCGCGTAAATCACACCTCCCGTCCCATCAGGCTGACCCCTGGCATAAAACAACCATCCATAAATACGCTAACTGCTGGAAGCGCAGCCATGACATTCAGGACTCTGGCAGCGAGGGCGGAAGAACTCCAAACCTGCACAGCTTCTGTATTCATAATTTGTTTGCTGGAGGGTTGGAGACAAAAAAAAATGACACCTCTTGGATTTATGTGCAACCAAACAGCTGTTTAATCAGGCTTAAAGGTTGCTGTGGTCTGTTGCTGGGAGATTAACATGCTGAGGGAAATATGGACATCGGTGGCCACAGGTATAAATGATATAAACGCCATTAAGTGGTTAGATTAAAGGTGTAATATTTAGGGATGTAATCAACCAAAGAAAATCTTGGTTGATTGAAGTCCTGAAATTTCTACTAAAAGTCTGACAGACACTATCATTTCAGCCGCTCTGTGCATGTCCTCGCACAGAGCGAGGCTGAACATAGGAGCTCAGCTTCGCGACTGACACACGAATAGACTATTAACTTAAAGCTTTTACTCTCAAACACAAAAGGCACGTCCACTTTAATAAAAAAAATTATATTTATTAAACAAACCAGATCAAGACGAGAGCAGAAACGAAATAAAGCGCATAACTGAAAAATAAAACATAGGCTCAAAACAAATACAAACAGTGGGCACAGTGCAATTGCGCATTAGGCTCCAAAAAAATAATAATAATAATTAAGTGCCCAAATCCAATAAATAATACTAGAAATAAATGTGCACAATAATAAAAAGGAATCATAAAAGTACTGCATGTTATTTAGCCAAATTTTAAACCGAAACAAAATAAAGTGCATAACAACAACAAGGTAGGCTCAGCTCAGAACAAATACAAAAATAAATAAATCAAATGGAGTCCACAAGTATTTCAAATAAATGTACAAAAATATAAAATGTTATTAAATGTCCAAAACGAAATAATGTAAAAATAATGAAATAAACAAATGGCTACTCACTCACAGAGAGTACATCAGTGTCCACTGTCCACAAACTATCCACACTTTTTGTGTTGTGTTGAGAAACACCAGCATATCCACGTACTTTGGAAGGGGAAATTTTTTTTTTTTACAATAAATCCTGCCTTGGAGAAAATGGTTCAGGCGTGGTTTTGGTACAGAGCAGTCACCCCCCAACTCCGGCCCGGCCCCGGTTTTTTTTTTTGTTTTTTTCCCCCCCCCCCCTCCACAACAAATTTTTTTTTTTTTTTTAAAAAAATTTTTTTTTTTTTTTTTTTTTTTCCCCCCCCTTCTTTTTAAAAAAAAAATTTCCCCCCTCCCCCCAAAAAAAAAAAAAAAACCCTTCCCTTTTTTTGTTTTTTTTTTTTTTTTTTTAATTTTTCCCCCCCCCCCCCCCCCCCCCCCCCCGCCTGGCTCCGCGGAACAAACCCCGTCTGCCTCCCCCCCAAAAAAAAAATAAATACCCCTTCTTTTTTCATAAGAAAAGACAGCTGCTTAAAACGAGGGTTTACTATGCGCTGTATGTATACACTGTTAGCCATCATCATTTGGTGTTTAAACTCCACCTACTGTAATTTTTACCAGCTTGTTTTCATTTTTTTAATGGGGCTGATCATCCGTGATGGCCAGGTGACGTTTTTTTTCAAGTTTGCCAGCATGGGTACTGTTGCAGACAGGGCGTGTTGTCCTCTTCAGACAGCAGCTCGGTCAGGGTTGTCATGGTTTCAGACATTTTATGTCCTCTACCGCATTCCAGTGTACTGCTGTGCTTTTCGTAAAGTTTGGGTCGACAGCACTACGGTAATGGGCCAGCGTTGCTCCAGCAGTGCTCCAACATTGAAAATGTTGAGTTCCAATGTGTGACACACTGAATTAGTTCATGCTGAGGGACATTTTGTGCTTCTGTTCTGTTTTAGCCAGTTTTTGTTTGTGCCCCTTTTTGAAATGTCCCACCAGATGACGTGATGCAGCCACGGCACGACAAATTGGCTCTTGTTTGAGTGCAGCGTTAATACAGAGGCAAGTGTTTGGCGACCTGATGCCCTGCATCTCTGGCCATTCATGTGATTCCTTTAGTGTTTCCACACAGAGTGCCATATTAGGTTGTACATACAACAGAAACTCTCTTTGCTTCTGGAATTCCAAAGGCATCAGAACTTCAATGTCAAATGTTTTTTGTGTCCGCCTCTTCTTTTTTTTTTGGCTCAAGCAAAAAACTTTTTTTTTTCCTTTCTCCATTAAAAAAAAGGGGAATATACAGGACTCCATTCTTAGAGATGTCCACATATTGTGGTCAAGCTCAGGCCTCGCTTTGTTGTCTTAACTCTGAAACTTTCTTTGAGTCCCTTATTTTGCGGTTAGTGCATGCATGATTGTGTGCCGTGCTGGCACTGTATATCGGGTTCCAAAACTTTTAACCAGTTCTTAAAACCTCGGCCCCCACAACAGATGGGCCTCAACCTGAGCAATAAGTCGACAATTCCTTCGTGATATTATTTTTGCATTTGGATGATGGGGTCTTAACATCCAGTGTGGTCTGGGTGTGTCTGGGGGATGCTAATATGCCAATTCTGATATGTTCATATAGCCTACTAAACAGACGGGCAACCTAAGAGAGTTAGCTTACTGTTTTTAGGTGATATGCCATGTTTGTAGTCGAGCTGTGATATGCAAACTGTTGCTTGAAAACTTGTTACTTTGTAAAATGCTGCCACACTGCTGATGTCTTTGACATGGTAGAGGAGGACTGACTGTAAATCGAACGCTCACAATTAAATAAATATTCAGCAAACCACCAGACCAAGGCCTTTAGTACTTTTTCAATCTGTCTCCAGGGGTTTAGAGACTGTTACCTGTGAAACAGCAATTGCTTTCCACCTGATGAAATTAACACGGCAAAAAATCGACCAATCAGAATTTTGGTCGAGCCAGAACGTATCGACCAATAAATCGATTAGTCGACTGGGAGATTACAGCCCTAGTAATATTCACAGGTATGTTTTCATTAGTGTTTAATTGCCTGAAAATGAGAATCGTTTTTATCTACAGAGGGAGCGGGTCCGCCATGTTGAACCGTTCTACAGTAGCCCAGAAGGGACAAACAAACATTGGCTCTAGATAGGGGCGTAGTTTGAGGTAAATCCCACATTCTGGTCCTTTAATAGGCTAAACTAATCTAGGTTGAAGACAACCACATGTAATTCACATATTAAGTTAGCTTATGTTAGCAAAAAGCTAACTACCTACCTAACAATGACTAGTGTTTTGCTCTGTAACAAAATGCTAGTTAAGTAACAGTTAACAACTGATGTAGATTAGCTATGTTTTGCTAACATGAACTAACTTAATATGCAAAACACTAGTAAACTAGTTAACTAATTTACATCAATCGCCAGTTAGCTAACTTAAGATGTGACTATATGTCTCTTTTGTCTTTTAACCATCTTAAAAATGGGATAATGCCTAATTTGCATATTTAAATATAAAACAGAAGTCAGAACAATAATAATAATTGTGTTAAAGTGAGTGATCAGCTGGGGAAGTTTCATGCTGATATCTATTAGTTAAAATATTCACTCACCTATAAAGTTCATCTGAACGTCCCTTTACAGGAACTGTGGGAGTTCAATGTGAGCCTGCTCTACAATTACTGAGATTTATAAAGCAGAATCAGGTGAACGCACAGCTTTATGAATCTGGCAAAGAGAATACGTTTAGATCTTTCAGTCTTCAGAGAGTTTTATGCTTCTGGCCCTTCTGGAGGTATAAAGCCTGAGCTTACGTTGACATGCAGAACTGAGCCTCCCTTCACAATAAACGTCAGCAGACCTCCCGCAGATAAATACCGCTCAACTTCTGCTGACACTCAGGTCATTTCTCTTTTATTTACATCAACACTTTTTTGGATTTACTGGAGAAAAAGGCTCTCGCTCTGGACAGCTGCCATTTTGGAGTTCACAGCCGGGAAATGAGTTGAGCGTCTGTAATAAACTCTCTCCATAAACGTATCAGAATGTCAGAGTCAGAAACAGGTTTGATGACGCAGCAGCTTCTGACAGCCTTTTATTTGCTCTAAATCTGACTCGTCATCCATCACAACCCCTCTCTGCCCCCGACTCAGCAACGAGCATCATCTTCATGAATCCACAGCAGCCTGTGATCACATGAATCACTCTGTACTGCTGACAGATTAGTATGTTAGCAGGCAGTGCGTGAAGACATGAAGATGCAAGAGGATTTTATCCTGATAAAGAGGGCAGCGGGAGCAGCTTTTGCTCTATAAAGGTGCAGAGAAAAGAGGAAAAAGGTGAGTTTCTGAGTGTTTTTTGGCTACAGTGATCTTCTGTTTGGCTGTTTGTGGTGAATAAACACATTAAATATACTCTCAATAGTTCAAATTCACTAAAAGCATGGTGGGAATTGGCTTCCTGTTGAATCCAAACGGACCTGCACACATACAGGTGAGAAAATGACATTAAAAATAACCTTTCTGTGCTGAAAACACATTCGTCTGTGCAGAGAGATGCCACTCCAATAACAACATTTGGTCATTTGCATAAACACTTGAAATGTTTTCCTGACAGGAAACCTCTTGTGTTTGCTGAATAATGACGACCACCCCCAAAATAGATCAGCAGAAGCAGTATGACATTGTCTCCCAGAGAGGTGGTCTGGGTTTCAGTGACTTTCTGACGCACATTAAAACGCATCTGGTTGTGTGTGATCGTTAAACTCTGACACAGACAGCTGGACAGAAGCAGCACGCCAGTAAATTACACCAAAACTGTTTTGGTACAAACATTTAGCCGCCGAATTACAGATAACCCTCCGACATTTACTCACCAAACAGATTATCTCCTAACATTTGGTGGATGTTAATACGGTTCGACTCCACCATGTTTTAAAAAGCACTTGTTTTTGGATTGTTAAATAGTTCTCAGATGAGCAGGTAGGGTTACGGGAAGATGCCTTAATGCATATACAGCAGAGTTCGAGCAGCTGTGACTTTGCAGAGTGTGATGTTCACAGTCTGGCTGAGCGCCGGCAGCGTGCAGGAGGAGATCTTTGACTTCTTACAGTGAGAAACCAGAGCTCTGAAACCCTCCATCTAAATATATCTCTCACCTTTACTCACCATAAGAAACAGGATTTAAACTCATTAATATTTGCGCTGGTGAAGGCTTCAAGGTCACTGGTTAGAATCCCCAAACTGTCGGGATTAAAGAAATGTTTCCTTGCCAACTGCTGCCGCAGTGCCCTTGAGCAAGGACCTTCAGTGGCTGACAGCAGCAGTCTGTGGTTAAACTGGCCACCTTCCAGTATGAATGTGTGAGGAATGAAACTGAGCCCGGAGCTGTGGGGACTTTTCCTGAAGAAACTAAAGTTAATGTACAAACACAAGTGTGGAGGGCTGCCCCGACTGAAGAGTCTCCTCATCAGCACACGTTACATAAAGACAACAGTCGGGTAGTCGTTACAGGTTTATATTAATGTGATTATTTAAATATATATATATGAACAGCTGCCTGTTAAATACTAACAGAAACAGTAGTAATGATTCTGAAGGTGTGTCTAAATCTTTGCTGCTGCCCTTTAGGATGTTCAGAAAGTTCAGAGCGCGCAGCCACAACAGTGTGAAGAAGAACTCAAAATTAAGTGTTTCCTAATCCTAAAGGGGATCAACTAATCTGTTAAAACCTCCACAGAGTACCTTTCCTTTGACGCTGACTCTGGCGTACGTCGGCTGAACGTCCACGTCTATCAGGGAGGTGTCCATGTGTCTGTGAGGGGAGCGGAGGTCAGTTTGTAAAAAGAGACACAAGTTACATATTTTACACCAGAATCGCTGACATGTGAATCTCCAAAGAACACATATATGGGTATAAAATATAATATGTTATTATGGGATAAACCAACAAGCCAAATACCGTAAAACTTCTAATAATAGCCCAGGCGTTTGTTTGTTTGTCCTGCCTTTATTGGGGACAGGCCTTTATTTGGGACAGGCCTTTAATTCCTTTAGCACAAAACTAAACTAAACTCTGCTGCTTTTCTTGAGTTTTGTCCAGCAAATTTGACAACTAACATGATTCTTATGATGCTTTTCTCTTGTTTACCATGTTACCTGTAAGTCAGAACGAATTAACGTTATACTTTGTTGTTGATCGTTTTCGTTAAATATAGTGACGATATAGTAACGATTGACTTGAGAATCTATAACTGATCTAATGATGTTCATTATGTACATATCGACAGAAGTTTAAACATTTATATTTGTGTAGGAAATCAAAACGCTCAAGATGTATAAGAGGTTTTATACATCAAGATCATCTCTATAAAATCCAGACCAGGCCTCTATTGGAGACCTGCATTTATTTGTCAAAACGTGTAGCCACACTAGGCTTTTAAATGAGACCTGTGTCTTTTAGGGACCCTGCTTTTATTGGAAGTTTTATGGCAGGTTAATATTAATTAAAAACCCCAGTAAAGAAAGAAAGTTTGTGCTCATTGATCCTACCTGTAAACTGCCAGGTCTAAGACAATGGTGTTGTTTTCTTCGTCTTCGGTCAGAGAAAAATCCAGCCTGTGTGCACACAGAGAGAGAATACCGCCTTAAAAAACCTCTCCAAATGTTTGTATTGTAAGCTGTTGAAGTGTTTCTCACTGTATATTCAAACACTGCAACTTCCACTTCAACTTTTACAACAACTCTAACAATAATTGGATAATTCCACTTCTTTAATCTCCAACCCTTTGACTGCTTTCAGCATCTTTATCTTAACTGAATGATTTTAACTGACACTTCAGCTGTATGCAGCAGCTGGATCGTGTCTGGTCCCAGTTGAATTTGGGGGTGAGGGTCGATGGCGATTATTCATAATAAAGTTTGAGGGCAAATTACAGGATCTTCTCGGGCGAAACACGATGGCCTCGAACCCGGGAAAACGTGAGTGTTGGCAGGTCTGCAGCCTCTGACAGCTCAACCAAACTCATTCAGTATTGTCTTATAATAAATGTTGTGTTTGAGGGGCATCAATCTCCAGAACGTCACTTTACAAGCCATGCGTGAACGTGGGGAAGACACTGTTAACATTAGTGATGTTTTGCAGCGAGCTGTACGGTTCCTGTCTGTGGAGTGATGTATCACACAGAGGATGCATTCCTGACCTGAGAGCGTCCTCCGCTCATATTACAAATGAAATCAGCCGTGTTTTAAGGCCTCGACCCCCTTGGCCTTGCTCTGGATATAAACCTCTGGCTAATGGAGGGAGACCGGGGTGGCCCGCGGCTATCAGGTTGCCCCCCCGCCCCCCATCAGCTGGTCTCTGTTCTCTCAGATGCCAGAGATCAAAAGCCGAAGGCCACAAATAAAGCAATCACACAGCAGCCGCTCGCTTTACCCGCCTCGCTGTTTGAGCAGTTTGACCACGACGAGGTAATCGAGGGTCTCACAGAAAGAAAAAAAAACACATTACAGTTATGACGAACTGTGAGAGGAAACTGAGACTGGAGCTGTGACACAAAACTACACTGAAGCAGCTGATTGGGTGTTTTCTGTTGCTCTGGCTCAACAGAACAAAACCAATTCTGTTGTTTTCTGCTGCGTTCGCGGGTGCAGTTGATTGTTTGATTTCCCTCACAGTCGATCACAGCTGCCAGTAATGGACCGCTGCAACGAGGAAGGAGTCAGAGGCTTTACTTAAAGGGAAAGTTCACCTCAAAATCAAAAATACATATTTTATAGATAATCCACAGACCGCACTAATGACACATCATACTATTGAAAAACCAACCACAGGCAAACCACCGTCACATCAACACGTCATGTTCAGTATTTGTATTTCACGCCGTCGTAGCGTCCCAGAGCGGCGAGGCTGAAGAGACTCGATACAGCAGAAAAACACACAGCGCCAGTCGGTGTCCCACAATGCACTGCTCAGGATTACAGAGACCACACAGGGGAAACAGAGTCGGGAGGCAGGAGACAGACAATGTGTCTGCAGGTACCTCGGCTCGTTGGCGTTCATGACTCGTCCATCGGCCGTGATCAGCGTCCTCGGGGCCTTCGGCTTCTTCTCTTTCTCCCTGCAGAGAAACAGCAAATCATGAGTGTGTGTGTGTGTGTGTGTGTGTGTGTGTGTGTGTGTGTGTGTGTGTACAGACTGACAGACGACAGGAGGAGAGTTATGAGGTCTCCGAGGTGAAGGAGAGCGCCACCTCTCCTCCAGGGGTGTCCATAAAGAGAGACACAACAGATTAATTGGCAATAGAGGGTTTTATTGCAGGGGACACACACACACACACGCACACACACACACACACACACACACACACACACACACACACACACACACACACACACACACACACACAGAAAAGAAGCGGCCACTGATGAAAGTATTTCAGTATTTATATATTTACAGTGTTACGAACTATCGAGTTAAAGGCAGTGTTATCTTACTGCTAATGCAAATATTTCCTACTGCTGCAACTTCACATTAAAAGCATTTAACTGGAGAAACATCAGTCTACTTTTATTATGAAGCAGTGGTCGCTATCGCTCATCTAAAATGCATCTAGGAAACAAGACAACGGTCATTTTGGAAATTTTTTTAAATATGTGAGGGAGTAACGAGACAAGAAGGAGCCACAGTGAGCTGTTAGAGGAAGAGCCAGTAGACCAAAGGTACTTTCACAGAACGATGGAAAAAGGCTGATTACTGCCCGACTAATAAAACAGCAATAATTTGATAATCAAGATTTTTATTTAAATATTTTCCAAGGGAGATGTGGCCAAGACAGCATACCAGTTATGATTTAAATGGAAACAACAGAACAAAACAAAACCATCAAACTGTGTCAGTCAGTAACTGTCAACATTATCCATCATCCATCGTATCGATCAGTCCGCCAGGATTAGTTTCAGGGAAGTTGGAAGTTGTTTAAACCATGTGTTGAACAACCAGACTGTGTGATGTTACACTGTGTTGGAATAAATTAACTAAAGGTTCAGTCTCCTTGCTGCTTGTTCTGATTCACAATCATTACTGCTGTTTCTGTTTAACAGGCTGCTGTGAACGACTAGCTGGCTTCATCTAACGACTGCTAGTCAACAAGGAAAACAGAGAGAGACTTGAAGACTCGTAAAACTTATAATAATAGCCCAGGAGTTCATTTGGTTAAATCACTGAACTCCCCCTGCCTTTATTGGGGACAGGCCTCTATTTGGGACAGGTCTCTATTTGGGACAGGCCTTTAATTCCTTTAGCACAAAACTAAACTCTAACTGCTGCTTCTCTTGAGTTTTGTTCAGCAAATTTGACAACTAACATGATGATTATGATGCTTCAGAGGTTTTTTCCTCCTCTCTTGTTTACCATGTTACCTGTAAGTCAGAATGAATTAACGTTATACTTTGTTGTTGATACTTTTCGTTAAATATATTGAACGATTGACTTGAGAATCTATAACTGATCTAATGATGTTCATTATGTACATATTGACAGAGGTCTAAACATTTATATTTGTGTAGGAGATCAAACGACTTGAAACTCGCTCAAGCAGGTGAACTGGTGGGTTTTAAGAGGTTTTATACATCGAGATAATTTCTATAAAATCCAAACCAGGCCTCTATTGGAGACCTGCATTTATTTGTCAAAACGTGTAGCCACACCAGGCTTTTAAATGAGACCTGTGTCTATTAGGGACCCTGCTTTTATTGGAAGTTTTACGGTAAATGAAGCTCATTAATAGCTTGGCTTAGTGAAGGAGTAACTGAGTATATTCTGGCTCTGATGTTAAACAACACAAACTGTAAAGTTCTGCTTTTAATGCCGCAAAAGCTGGTGCTGATGAAGAGGAAGTAGAGTACATCGGACTGTGCTGTCTTACAAAAAAAGGTCAGATTTTGTGTATTTTTCAACTGAAGCCACCACCTCTGAATGATGAACTGTATTGTCATCCCCCGTCTGCTGAGAGAGAGGCAGGGAAACGCTCACTTCCCATACGTCCATCTATAAACCCCACTGAGCAGCAGATGAAGGCGCCGGCAGTCGAGGCGAGTGAGTGTTTAGCGCTCTGCGGAGGGTCGGCCGTCGCGACCTCTGCAGCTGTGCGTCAGCCACAGAGAGGAGAGGGTGTGACGGCGTGATCGGAGGAGCATTCAATCTGCTGATCTCAGGCATGTTAAGTTCATGCTTTTATTGGAGCGGAGGGCTGCGGAGAGACCTGTAATAAGGTTAAGTGGTGCTGTGGAAGCGAGCGGTTCGAAGAGGCACTAACAATTCCTGGGTTAATAGTGGCATTACAGCAGTGGTCATCCATGTTAGAGTCACACAGTCAGTCAGCCGGTCAGTCTATTCATGCTACAGTAGAACGAGTGTTAAATCAGAGTTTCACTGTTTAATGCTAAAAACATTTATTCCCATAAATAACCTTCAGACCACATAATCTTCTGTGTATGAAAAGATTTTAATTGTTTTAGAAACATACCAGTTGAAGCTAAATTTGAAGAGCAGGACTGATGGATGGGTCACCTATTGGAATCCATTTCTACCCAAAAAAATACAACTATTTGGGTGATAATTTGTGCTCATTTCCCAGTTTCAGTCTGTGGACACTGTCAGACATAGTGTGTGTGTGTGTGTGTGTGTGTGTCGGGGTGAATCAGGGGGCAAATGTCCACTTCCAAAGATCAAACCAACAGCAGCTTTTCTCCCGCCTCCATCTCCATCCTACGCTGTACACCGTTGACTTGTCAAGGTCAGAGTGTGGCTCTCTGCACTATAAAATCCTGTTCTGGGACTTTTTTTTTCCAAAGAGGGGTGTGACAGGGCGTCTATCAAACAGCTGAGTCATGGAGACATCAGTGGTGACAGCTCTCCACCGTTGGTTTCTGTAGAGGGCGATCCGTTTAGACAGCTTTCAGTTAGCCATGTACGACTCTGTCTGCGGCACCGGATTCACCCACAGAGCTACAAACACTGAGCAAACCCTCTGATATACCGCACGCTGTCTATCACCGTCTGTCACAGCCAAACCTCAACCTATTGACCTTCAGTGCTGCTTTTTGCTCTTCTTTCAATTAAAAAAATCACGTTCTGATAGCATTGTTGTTTTCACTGGTGTCACACTCCCATAGCTGCTGTAAGTCGTCCCTCTCAGGACGCTGGTTGGTCTGAACCATTGTGACTCAGACACAAGCACATTGACTTGAAGCCTGGCAAGATGGATCCTAGTTATCTTGTGAATCCAGCTTTCTCGCCCAGTAACAGATCCTCTACAACCCAAGGAAATAGCTTAGAATTAGCATTAATGCTGTGTTATCAATCATGTTTTAAAAGCTGGTGCATTTTAAAAATATCGTCATTTAAACATTCACCAACATAGCGCATGTTATCTCATGCAGAGAACTCTTTATGCAAATCTCCACCCGTCCATCTCATGCGTGCACATCAACTAACTACATCCATTCATCATTCGTCAGTTTGCCTCGACCTTAAAGCTCAGCTGTGTTTTTAAGGTTCAGTTCTTCAGACTGCAGCTTGGATCTGCTGTTCGTCTGGTGTTATCCTTCCTCTGAGAGGAACAGAGCAGCCATTAAACACCGAAGCGTCTCCTGGCTGACCTTATCACTGAATCCACCTCAGGAGCAGGAAATTCATCTTTCCTGACAATCCAGTGATGGCACGACTGCATGCATCAAGTCAGCGCGCTCTGACAGCCTTGCTCGCGCAGGGAGAAGATAAAAGCGGCAACACCGTATCACCATGATTTTCTGCTTGGACAGCATGCAGGCCTGGGATGTTTCTGTGATATGGATTAGGAGGCAGACTGTCACGGGTTGGCTTCTTAGCCATCACACTGGGTTTCTTCAAATAGGGCTCATTCAGGGGTATAACCTGACTTCTTATCAATAGAAACAGGTTTATTGTTCTCCTTAGTGAGTTATTTTTCTGACATTTCATCTCAAGTAAGGAATAAAACAGGTTTATTCTGTGTACTGAAGAACTGCCGTGTATTCCCTCCCAGATCTACTGCATTCGTGTCAGCTGATAAACGAAGTGTTACAAATGACACATCCCCCTTTGAGGAGTGCAGGAGAAGACATCTAGCCGCAGAAGAGAGAGGGGTTGATTAAACTAATCTGACAGAACCAATACGAGCACAGCCAGGAAACAAACACTGAAATACCTTCGGGCTAATGTAAAGAGTTTCCTGTGGGCAGGAGATTAAGCAGCGGTGAGAGCACGAACACAGCAGGACACTTCTTACGCTGTTCGTCATTCGCGGCTCAGATACTCGCGACTCGGTGGCTCCAGGGGTTATGAAAACTAAACGCAGTGAGTCAGTGCTGTGTTCACGGGTCAGCTGGGTGAGAGGAGGGGGAATAGAAACACAAAAGCTTTTCCTGGGATAGAAAAATACCTCGCCTTACAAACGGTGTATGAAGTACAAAAAACAAAACAACAAAAAAGAACAAATTTGAGCAAAAACAACAATTCTGAGCTCATTAAGATGATTTATTCCATTTCTACTTTATCCTTTGTGGTCTCATGTGTCTGACTTTTGAGCAAAACATAGAAATACTGTATCTACACCACTGACCTCTGACCTGTATCCTTCCTGACCTCTGGAACAGTATTATCGTCAAATGGACTCTGGAATTTCTATAAACTGTCTCTGAAAGGCAATTAGTGTCAAATTATTGGACTTGGAAAGTTAATATTAATAATATCGTTATTGTTCTTATTATATGAATCAGATAGACATTACAGACCTCCAACCTTCATCTACAGCACTGACCTATGCCCGGGATGTACAGCACTGACCTCTGACCTGTATCTGTCCTATTCCTACACAGCAGACCAATATGTCCATATTTAAAACTTGAATTATTCTTAAAAGTATAGTATTGTTCTTAAAGTTTAGATTATTATTTAAGTTCTAAACTTTAAAGACCTGAACACAAGAGATCAGACAAGATTTTTGACCACAAACATGCTGAGTGGATAGTGATTTTGAACAAAGCCAGAGGGTTAATATATATAATTAAATAAATAAGGCCACAAGATAAACAAGAGGCTTTACATAGACCCAACGATTGGCCCCAAATAACCTGATCAGAGCACCCTGAATGTAAAATATATCTGCTGTACAGTGAACAGTAAATATAAATGTAATATATATAAGAATATGTGTAATATAGGTTTGCATTAACGTTTCACATCCAGTTAAATGTTGGGGGCCCACGTTGAAGAGGTTTTGGTCTTGATGGACCAGAGTGTTCCAGGGTGGGAGGGGTCGGCCACAATCTTTCCAGCTCGCCTCAGGGGCCTGAAGGGACGGCAGGTATCAGCCAATCACCTTCTCATCATCACAGCCACTAATACGCTGCAGTCTGCCCTTGTCCTTGGCAGTGGCAGCAGCGGAGCAGATGGTAGCTGCCAGTCAGCAGCAGAACATGAATGTCTGCAGTAGAAAGGTTCTGCAACATCAAGGTTGAGTTGTGCGTCGATATGCCAACTCTTCCCGCGCAAAATATTTAGTTTCTGCCATTTTTAATGCAAAAGAACTACAAAACTGAGCTGAGATAACACTGTATGTGTCAGTTCCTCCAGTAAAAGTTGTGACTGCACATTTAAAGCAAATTCAACCAATCCTCTTGAATTTTGAATCATAGCAGTTCACTATTCATCAGTCCCTCCAGGATTTCACTTTTTGGATTGTTGCAGCCTCAAATATCTGATTTCACTGCAACTTTTCTAAAACATTGCGATGCATGTTGAAATGTTCTGGTCCTGCTAAAGTGAGCGTTGTATGTTTCTCTCGCCTGCATTTTAAACATTTTAAATTTAAAAGGGAGATAGCAGGATTAGTTACACTTTAAGAAGTAAAAGAAGTCAACCTATAAAGAAACACTTATTCTTTGTGCCTTTTCGGTAAGATTACTCAGAACATCAGCCATAAAACAGCTTGGAAAGATCTAAAGAGAGTGATATCCTCTTCCTCCTCCGGCCCACTGAGCTACAGTAGATGTGTCCAGTAACAAGAGGGCTGATGGTTTAATAACCAGACCCACCTGAAGGGTTTATATATATGTTGCAATCACAGAGCCTCTGTCAGAGTGCCCTTGGACAAAGTTGAACCTCCGGACCGACCCTGAAGTCTCAGAGGAGCTGGATGAGTGTAGGAGGCTTCATGTATTTATTATTCTAGAGATATATTACATGTCAGACTTATTTGTGTGGTCTTTAATCACAACCACAGTGCTGGCTTCATACCGCCCACTTTCATACCAACGGCTGACGTCAGCGCAATGACGACAACAACAACTGAAAACAGCAAGAAGTTGTGGATGAAAACGAAGGAACCCATCGCAGAGAGGGATCCCCCTTCAAGGACACTGCAGTCGGGCTGAGAGAGATTAATATCTTCAAACAAGAGACGACCTGTCGGGAGATAAATAACTGCTCATCGGCATAGAAACATCCACTGGAGACGCACAAAGACAATTTATATTTGGTTGTGAGAGCAAGATGTTACATTCAGGCTACTAAACACAATATTTAATGGATAAAATCTACCTTCCAAACACTTTTTAATGTATAGAAATGATCTGAGACAGGCAGTTATGATCTTTTTATCATGAAAATCAATTAAAAGAAATATGAAAATTAGATATAGAAACAAAGAAAAACTGGAGATTGGATTGAGAAATATGTTCCTACAGATTTAAATGTTGTTATATGAGATATTAAATACTATATTCTCTATATACAGAGTCACATGGTGTCTCTCTCCCTCTGCCTGTGTTGTATCGCAGCCTCTCTGTGGTTTGTTTCCATAGCCGGTCTGCTCCGACTGAAACTGCTGTTTTTATCATCTGCGTCGGTGAATTAAGGATTATTTCCACCAAACCAGAGTTGTTGATTGTTGGAAACACTAACAGAGACGATTCTGGTGATTATTTCTACTTATTTAATCGAGTGTAAAGTTAATTTTGTGTAAAGAACCTTTAAGAAGCAGCTGGTTAATGTGTTCTTCCATTTTTCTCAGCAGATTTCATCTGAGCGGTGTCTAATACAAATAATAAATAGTAAATAAAACAATAAACCACATAAACAAAGTGGATCTCGAAGGTCTGCTGTGTGTTCGTGTGTCAGCTGCAGCCGACTGCTAACACATAATCGGTGTGTTGACTCTAACCAATGACGTCTCCTCATCAGTCCACTGGCTGCTCTCGCTGAGTGAAACCTCACAGCTGCCGGCTGATATCACCGCGCTGACACAGAGAGAGAGAGAGTGTGTGTGTGTGTGTGTGTGTGTGAGTGTCAGCGTGTCGCAGAGAGGAAGGAAGAGGATGTGCAACACACACACCCAATTAACACCCCG
Organism: Dicentrarchus labrax; assembly: GCF_905237075.1. Taxonomy (NCBI): domain Eukaryota; kingdom Metazoa; phylum Chordata; class Actinopteri; family Moronidae; genus Dicentrarchus; species Dicentrarchus labrax. Next base: position 26,294,459 of record NW_026136701.1, read on the forward strand.
GCAAGAGGGTCACCTTAAGGGTGAGTACTAATTAGCAGCATGGCGGGAGAATTAATTAGAATTTAACAAATACTTTGCCGAGTCAGTACTGAGCAGACTGAGCAGAGTCAGTACTGAGCAGACCGGAGTCGTGTTTGTGTCCGCCTGATGAGTGTGAGTCAATATCAGGTTAATAAGTCAGTATTCACTGTTTCAGCTCTGTTTTTGGTCTCCACCGACTTCTGAGCAAACTATCTGTCTCATTAGCTGCTAAATGTTTCACTCTGTTCAGCAGCTCGTCTGTGACTGCGTCCGGTTGTGTGCAGCGGCTTAACAAGAGAGGGGCTTTACTACTTCACCATACTTCCTGTTTTGATTCAAGTTTACGATACTGCTAGGTAGCTAGTGAGTTAGCTGTTTGACTGTGAGAGAGCTATAGGGGGGAGCAGGGGTGTAATGGGGAGTAAAATGAAGCCGTTCACTCAACTAGAGCTCGACCGCCGAGCCCCGAGCGCTCATACCGTCAGTCACTCACCTAAACACACCGTCTGTAAATCACTCAGGATTATTGGCATCTTCCAGCTCACCAACTGACTCATTAGTCACAAACCTATATAAAGGAAACGTCAGACGGAAATCCTCTCGGACCCTCTGAACCTGCTCCTCCGACCCTGAAACCTCCTCATTAACACGACACAAGCATCTGTCCTGCTCATCGCCGTCAGAACCTCGTATATTTACGTCAGAGTTTTGCTGTTGAACTGATGTTCCTGTCCATCCTGCGCTGGGAACAAATCACCTCGACGTCGATAAAGAGACTGATTGATTGATCTGGTGATTGGTCGAGCCTCGGCACATTGCAGCGTCAGTATCCATGAGAAATGATTCAACGCCGACTGTAAAACGAGGTACTTGTAACCTTATGTGACCAAAAGTATGTGGACCCTCCGGCACTGTTGGTCTGGGTCTGTTTCTCCTGGTTTGTGTCTCTTCCTGTTTTAAGCCTCCGTGTATCACAGTGGTTCCCAACCTGAGGGTCAGGAGCACCAAAGCTTCACAGGGGCGGTCGCTTCAAGGGCCTTCCTGATTTTAATGGGTATAAGAAGACTCTACATTTATAAAAAGGAGGCTTATATGTCAGCAGTTTGTCCATTTCTCTGAAGAAAACTAAATTCAACTGTTACTTTTAAAGGTTTAAACTTTCAAGACCTGAACAACGGCTAAAGAAAAGGATGCTAAGCTAATAGAACAAAGGAGAAGAAAACACTGAACTGATAAAAAAATGATCATGTTTGTCTATTATCTGTTGTTTTTATGTGTTTTCTACTGCAGCTACCTAATGGGTACAAATAAAGTAACCTTGAACCTCGATTTAAAAATACACGTCTCCACTATCTTCTTTAAGCCCTGTGTCAGTCACTATCAGTCTGTTCTTAACGGACTGTCTGTTAAATGACGGTAAACTGATCTGCTCTGCACAGTTTGAAGCATTAGCTGTCGGTTGTGGAAGATTTATCTCGTCTGTTTTCCACAGCAGAGAAGGAAACTGCAGCCTCTCATTCGGGTGTCCACATACTTTTGGCCATATGTTGTATGTGTCAGTAGTCACTGTGAGTCACTGTGGACGGCAGCCTCAGCTGGATGGTTGGTGTTATAGCGACACTCTGTGGCCAAAATACTGAACTGCAGTCAAAGAGTCACAACTGCACTTTAATCTCTGACATTGTGAACACTTTATTTTATTTTATCTAGTTTTAAACACTCAAGTTAAATGTGTGTGTTCTCTTCAACTCAGCACTTACTTCTCTTTGGCCCTCTTCTTCTCCTCCAGGTGGCGGTGAGCCTCCAGACGAGACTCGGGGCTGAACGAACACGGCGTGTTCCAGAACTCCCTCTCACGCCGCTCGTCCTCCAGGTCAGAGCTCGCCACCGTGTCCTCCTTCACCTCCTGGTTCTCCTCCACCTCCTGGTTCTCCTTATTCTCCTCTTCCAACGGACTGCAGGGAGAAGATGATGTCAGGTTCAGTGTTTTATCATGAAGACCTTTCCTAGGTCAGCAGATTAGTTTGTGTCTGACCTGAATATTGTAAATATAATCTAAATCTTAATATAAATTCCCTCCTACATTTCCCAGAATGCAACACAGTAGCTTCTTTCTCCACAGCAGTCACAGGCAGTGTTTGCACTCACGCTGTGTTGGTGTCAGTGTACCAGTCGCTGCCTGGTTTCCTCCCCTCGCTTCCTTTCTCCTCTCCTGCTGCCTCCTCTTTCTCCCTGGCTCTCCTCCTCAGGTATTCCTCCTCCTGCTCCCGGACTCGCCTCCTGACCTCCTCCAGTCCCTGAGAGGCTCGGATCCTCTCCGACCGGCTGATCTCCGACCCGTCCAGCCACTGAGGACGAACACAAACAGCATCACTACAGAGGAGGTTGATTCTTCCTCAGCTGCAGGTTGTTGCCCTAACCCTAGGGGGGGGCAGGTAGCGTTACCTTGAGCTGGGGCAGAGAGGCGACCACATACTGCCGGTAGCCCTCGAACTCGGTGCACGGGTTCCCCACCAGGAACAGCTCCGTGAGCTCGGTGTTCAGTCTCAGAGACTCTACGCTGCTCAGACGGCCGACAAAGTTCACAGTCAGGTCCAACTTCTGGAGGCTCTCACAGCCTGGAAACACACACACACACACACACACACACACACACACACACACACACACACACACACACACACACACACACCATGTAAAACCATGTATCTCCAGACGGGTTGATTATGAATGTTTGTGATGAAGTGAAGGATGAAGATTCTCTTCTTTAACTTCTTGAACTCAAATAAAAACATCATATTTAATCATAAAACACTGAGGGGACCTTTGTTCTGTATAATAAATACTTTTAATACTTTTAATACTTTTAATAGTTGATTCTATGTACGTCAGGTTTTGAATGCAGGACTTGAGGTTGTACTGGAGGATTTCCACAGTGTGATATTAGTACTTTTACTTCCACCGCTGACGTTCGCAGGTAAAGGTGTAACGGCTGCTCCTCGTCATTACGACATTATAGGAAATTAAATATCTTTGTATTTTAGACAAAACAAGATGAGCATGAATCAATTTAATAAGAAAATAATGATTAGTTACTGAAACAATCAGCAGGAAGTGATGGTAACAGTTGGTTAAAACTGAATAATGTAAAGAAATGCTGATAAAAACCAAACAGTGTCTAATAATGAACCATCAATCTCTAATTAAGGTCAAGCATAAAGCTGTATATGGAAGATTCAAGCACATTTAAAGTGTCACCATGGGTTCTTCTGCTTACTCACCTTCAAGGTTTTCAATGACTTCAATGTTGTTCAAGGCCAGATTCAAATACTCCAGCTTCTTCAGGCGACCCACGTTCTCTGAAACACATTAAACAGGATTAATATTTATCTGAAACACATTAAACAGGATTAATATTTATCTTAAACACATAAAACAGGATTAATATTTATCTGAAACACATTAAACAGGATTAATATTTATCTGAAACACATTAAACAGGATTAATATTTATCTGAAACACAATAAACAGGATTAATATTTATCTGAATGTGAAATAAAACTTAAAGCTACAGGAGGTAACTTTAATAAAAGTAACTCTTCTGAAGGTTTCACTACATCCTGGTACTTCCTCAGTGTGTGTGTGTGTGTGTGGGGGGGGCTCACCTATGCGGGGGATGAGGTTGTTCTGCAGGTAGAGGATCTTCAGCTCTCTGCACCACCTGTCGATGTGCTCGATCCTCTCCAGGTCCTGTTGGTGCAGAGAGACCTCCTCCAGGGAGAAGATCTCACACTCATTGTGCTCGGCCCGACGACGCAACAGCTCCTCTGTTACTGCAACACACACACACACACACACACACACACACACACACACACACAGACACACACACACACACAGAGAGAGACACACAGACACACACACACACACACACACACACACACACACACACACACACACACACACACACACACACACACGACACACACACACACACACACACACACACACACAGACACACACACACACACACACACACAGACACACACACACACACACACAGACACACGATATGATTTATTTAACATTAATTTACCAGTAATTGAGATTAAAAGTCTCCTTTTAAAGGGAAAGTTTATGAAAGTAAATTTTGTAAAGTTTTACAACATATAACAAACAATAATCAATAATATCTATCAATATTATCTATCAATAATAATCAGTAATATCTATCAATAATTATCAATAATATCTATCAATAATAATCAATAATATCTATCAATAATATCTATCAATAATAATCAGTAATATCTATCAATAATGATCGGTAACTTAATATCAATAATAATAATCAATAATATCTATATTTAATCTAGTTAATTAAATATTGTGATATAATAATACTATAAATGTAACTATCTATTAGTTACAATATCTATCAATAATATCTATCAATAATAATTAATAATATCTATTACGTATTAATGGTATCTATTAGTAATAAGTTACAGTAATAGTTACTGGTATCAATGGAATAATCAGTAATTATTTATCAGTAATAGTTACTGGTAACTTAATATCAATAATAATAATCAATAATATCTATATTTAATCTAGTTAATTAAATATTGTGATATAATAATACTACTGAAATGTAACTATTAGTAATTAGTTACATTACTAGTTACTGGTATTAATGGTATTATTAGTTATTAGTTACATTACTAGTTACTGGTATTAATGGTATTATTAGTAATTAGTTACATTACAGTAATGTAATAACTGTAATATGAATACTAGTAATGTCTTACTCTGGTAGTAATTAATAGTAATTGGATTACATTACTAGTAACATTAGCATGCTAGTAGCTCAATGTTAAAGTAGGTTAGCTAACTAGCCTCCATTAGCACTGTAAGCTACTAGTAATAACTAACTAACCTTTTGTTAACTAACAATAACTAACAGCACTGCGAGTGACGTCACCAACCGTTACTAACTGTTAATGGAGTAAAATCACATAAATAATAATTAACATTAGTTTAACTGATTAATTAACGACCGTTAACGACCGTTAGCTGTAACGACCGTTAGCTGTAACGACCGTTAACGACCGTTACAGCTAACGTTACAGCTGTAACGTTCACGTCCGCTCGGAGCTGTCAACCACTGCGGCTCTGAACAAACTCCACTAATATATTAATAATTAACTAATAACTGCAGTAAACATGCAGATAAACCGTACACAGTCTTATTTAGAGTTATTCTGGGATGTTCTTAACTTACTGTAAACCATCTTCCTCTGTTGTCAGCCGTTGCCGTGGTAACAGACCTGCTGCTGCGTTCAAGAGCTGTGGGAAATACTACAACTCTACTAAGATACTAAAATGTACTATTAAATAAACTACACGTGGTGGCTGTTTTATAGACTGATAATAGTACTTTAAAAGGAAATAAATAAACTATTAAGTATTATATATATATTATTAATTTTAGTCAACACAATGACGTAAGAGTAAATAAATACGAACAACAACAACAAACTGGGTAGTGCACAGAGTTTTATTTTTTCATTATTCATACATTCATACATTTCTGTATCATATATTTACTTTATATTCATTAGAGGTTTTTATTATAAATATGTTTAAATTTTTTTCTACTTACTTTTTGGTTTTTCGTTATTAATTTGTTATTTTATTGATATATTTTTACTTTATTTATTTTACCCTTTATTATTTCTGTCTGTTAACTCCTTTTTTAAGCAAACTGTAGAGAGTTTAAGTAAAAAGTTGTAAATAAAAAAAGAGAAAACTCAAGTTTACAAGCCTCCCACGAAGGCAGCACGGAACTGACTCACTCCGAACTTTTATTTTGAAAGTGGCATTACGGAAGTTGTTGAGGGACACGCTGAGGAAGAGACAACCGACCAACAACAAACAACAACGATGAACCGCAGCCTCCGTCCGTCTCTCCCCGCCGCCGGTCGCTCTCCGCTCGGGTTGTAGAAGGAACCAACCGGCTCTCTCTCTCTGTCTGGCCCCTGAACGCACCGCGTCGTTCGCCGCTCTTCGTTTCATTCCGGCGGTTGTCGTCGTTTTTCCAGAGTCCCCAACAAGATGACGAGTTACAAGGCGTTTCACTCCCAGCTGACGTCCATCATGGAGGCGCTGACCAGAGCGGCGGTGGCGGAGATCTGCGAGCTGGTGGACGACAGCTACGCGGTGCTGCAGCTCGAGGTCAGCCGCAGCCGGTCGGAGAACGACGCGCTGCGGAGGAAGCTGGAGCTCATAGAGACCATCATCGCCCGGGGGCACCGGGAGGCGGCGGGCGGCGGCGGCGGCGGGGGGGTGGTGGACTTCACTGCCGGTGAGTTATAGGGGCCTGTCCGCTCCACAGGGCACCCGGGGGAGGGGGGGCAGTGTGTCCGCCTCTGCTGCTCCATCAGCGGGATGAATGAGACCGATACCTGCCGCTGTATGGAGAGCCTTCCGCACCAAAAGTCCACTGCTCATACACGTCTCACATTCATATGTTAATGTTATATATTTATTATTCTGCATACATTGTGTAGTATAATATTTAGTGTAAGTTAGTGAATATTATAAAGTTAGTAATCACACAAATGTTTGTACATTATGTTGTAAGCACTGTGGTTTGTTCACACTGATCACTGGAAACCAAGTAAAGAGCACTTTGTTTTAAAGTAAAGATCTTTGAGTGTTAAGTCGAGTAGATTTTATATAAGCACACAATGATGTTAATGAAGTAGTAAGCACCATGGTTTTAGTAAAGTTTGATTTAATGTGTGGAACATATAGAGTGTAGTTATAGCACTTATCAAATGTATGTGTGTGGTTGTAACACAAGTTTCTCATCATATTATAAAGTTTATAAAAGTTTTTAAAAATACAGTAAAAGACATCTGTGACATAATGGTGTAAGGAAAAGGTAATGCATGGTTTTTAAAAAACAGAAGTACAGTAAACTAGATTCTAATGGTGTAATCCTGAAGAAAGGAGAGTAAAAAGAAAATGTGGTGTAGTCCATGAAGCCTGTGGGTTCTGTGATAAGAACATAGGCCCAACAGGTGCAGGATAATTGGGCTGATCAGACACCAGTAGAACAGAAAAACAACTGGTTGGTGGAGTTTTAGGGTCTTTCCAGAGGGAATTACACCATTGTGTCAGAGGTTGAAGGTGGGCTGGAGTTGTGACAGAGTGCAAGAGTATATAAGGAGGAGCTTTGTGAGGGTGAATTCAGTCTTTCCATGGATTTGGATTTGTTTGTCTGTTAAGATAATAAAGCTCTAATCTACTGCCACATTGATGAATCCTGACCTGAAGGAGAATAACTTTTAAACCTAATCTAATGGACTTTGTGATGTTGGTCATAATCTTCTGATCAAAAAGAAAACTCATTTTAACCGAGACCCAACATTTGTTTACTATATATAGTTTATAATAAATATAGTATATAATATATTTATTATACTGTTCTGAGTCCGTGTCGGTGGTGGAGGAAGTTTATTGCTGCACCACCAGGAAACGTTACACAAAGTTAAACAATTTCCTGTTGTTACAATATATTATTCATCTTGTTAAAACGTAAAAACATCTTTTTATGTAATAAAACAATAATAAATGTTTGACGTTATAATTTTCTGTTTCTGTGCGTGCTGCCTTACCGAGCGCAGTCGGGACCAAACAGCCAAAAACAAACCTCAACAGAAGCGGAAGGGTCCCGATGTCGGAGCCGACGCCTGCGAGCAAAGAGGTGATTGAACTCAACTCTCTTACTTATTCACTGTGTTTGAGGGGTTAATGGGTTTAATATGGGACCCTAAAGACTGTTAGTGACACATGTTTGTTGTTTTCTGCTCTCAGGATCCTTCCTCAGTCGCTGTCGAGGAGTCGAGCGACCAGGATGTCGTCCTGATAAAGGAGGAAACGCCAAAAGAGGAGGAGGACGCCGGCGGTGCCACGGACGAGCTGCTCCTCCACGATGACGGTGAGAGACGACCACAGAGCGGGAAGAGGTGGAGGTTTATCTGTTACAGAAAGGTTAAAGTAAACAAAGCAGAGGAACAAACAAACCTCGACATTTACAGAAGTTTCACATTAAATAAACACAGAAAATATTCAGTTTAATTCCATATAAAGTCAACAAACAGTAGAAATTAAGGCTGTTTGTGGACTTTATTGTGAAGGTTAATTTAGTGTGTACGATTTAATGTCATCTCGTGGTTTTATTATAAAATGAATGTTATTTTTATTAACCTTTATCAGTGTGAACAAACACATTAATAATGATCAGTCGATCCTTAAAGGGGCAGCGGGTAGGATGGCAGCTGATCACTAACCTATAAATATTATATAGATCCTCAATGTGTCACACTGGAGCTTTAAATAGGGTCAGAGTAGGTTGTCTCATTACCCAGCAGCCCCTGGGGTTGTGTGTCTGACCACAACACACAGACATGATGCATGCTGGGTAACAGTCCGAAGTGGGTTGACTGTTAATTTCTGGCCTCATTCAGCCTCCGAATAGAAACGGTGAGACAGTTACTGTTTGTGACAGGAAGTTGTTTTTAGAAGCTCTTATTGATGCTGTGTCTTTCTGTGTCAATCCGTGAGCATCAAACACGAGAGACAGACGGCGCCGTGGTTTCTGTTTTTAGTCCAAACCGGGTTTTTATTAGAAACAGACAGTGTTGAACTGTCTGTTGATGTCTGCAGGAACCGAGGTGCAGCTGTCAGACGACAGCGAGGAGGGACCCTCCGGGATGATGCTCTCCGCCTCGGCGTCCGACCCGAGGCCGTGGGATCAGAACAGCAACGGATCGTCGGAGCGAGTCCAGCATCCAGAACCCCACAGTGCTCTGGGGTCCCCGGGGTCTCCGGGCCCCGCGGGCGGCGCTCAGAGCAACTCCTCAGACGTGGTGTTTGATTTGGCGTCAGAGTCGGACGGCGAAGCCCCGTCGGCGGTCCAGTCGAGGAAGCTGTTCCTCCTCGGGTCGGGAGGAAGCCCGGCCTCCCTGCCCGGGTCCTCGGAGCTGAAGAGGGGCGTGTCTCTGATCAGCTCCCTCCCCTTCGACACCGAGTTGGATCTGTGCTCCTCGTGGACCAATCCGGGTCTGGCGAGCATGCTGCCCGTCGCTCACCGGCCGGCGCTCCTGGACAAAGTCTCGGACCTGAACGCCGCTGGTTTCCCTTTAGCGCTCGGGCTCGGCGGATCCAGACTGGACCCGCTGGACCTGAACCGGTACTGCAGGGACCGGCGCTTCGTCTGCAGCTACTGCGGGAAGTGCTTCACGTCGTCGCGGAGCCTCGAGACGCACGTGCGCGTTCACACGGGCGAGCGTCCGTACAGCTGCGCTCAGTGCGGGAAGCGCTTCACGCAGTCGGGACACCTGAAGACGCACCAGAGCGTTCACACCGGAGAGCGGCCGTTCGCCTGCGAGCAGTGCGGGAAGAGATTCGCCGGGAAGCAGAACCTGAGGATCCATCAGCAGAAACACCATCAGGCTGAGCCGGGCGCCGCTCACACAGGAAGTCTGTGACACTGTGGCGGGTCAGAACTGTGATAGAACCGGGACCCGGTAGCACAGAACACCTTAAAGGGTTCTACTGAAGTGTCTCCTCAGCTGAGGGTCGTACTTCAGGGACCAGAACCAGAACCTGTATCGTCCTGATTGGCCCGTTCGGTTCATCTGAAGGAGAGAGTTGAGCTCGCTGCTGTTACTGAACTAATTTAAATCTTTTTAAAGATGTTTTTAGAAGTGTTTTCCATTGAAAATCTGATTTCAGTTACACATTTCTAACCCGTCTGAACGGACCTGATCCAGATCAGAACCTTACCTCAGATCAAACAGAGACTGTGGGCCGTTTTGGGTCCACAGTGGAGAACGGTTCCTGTTGTACGAAGCATGCAGATGTTTATTGGTTGGAATTAAAAGTGGATGAACTGTTCCAGTGTTTGTTTATTACTTTACACCATAAACAGGAGATTATATTTAATATTGTTTATTATCTATATAATAATTACATTATTGGTTTTATTCAACATTTAAATCTCATTAATGTTTATTTGTTTAGTTATGATGAGAAAAACCTTCCAACCACCAACAATAATACATTTATTATAGTTACACTTTAAAGTTTACAGTTGTTAAAATACGTGGAAATAATAATAAAATTACATAAATAGATTAAAATTAGATACATGTTTTAATCTGTAACTGTAAATAATCAGAAATTACTGCTTATTTAAAGAAAGGTTCCTCTTTTTACACGTAAAAGATTAAAATAAATTTGCAAATCTAATATTTTTGCAGATATTTATTGTTTTAATAGATCAAACTGTTAAAAAAAGTTTAATACTGTTAATATATTTCTATAATTATGTCAAATTTGTGACATTAACAGTAAAAAGTATTTGTTGTGTAATTTTAATGGATTAGTTAGTTAACTGACAGATATCTTGTATAATTATATTATTACCGTAAAATAACAGCTTTACACACACACACACACACACACACACACACACAGACACACACACACACACACACACACACACACACACACACACACACACACACACACACACAGAGACACACTCACTGACTGTCTGTCATTAACTAACCTGTGAGGAAGAGTTGCACACACACACACACACACCACTGACTGTCTCACCCTAAAGGGGGCGTGGTCGTTATCACAACAATAACAACGGGCTCTTATTTTGAAGTCAGCAGAGTTCTTCCCGGAAGTGCGGACCGGAAGGACGCGGACCAACCGCCTCTTTGTGACGCGTTAACGTCTGAACGGGTCTGATCGGCTCCGGTACCGACACCAGCAGCCTGTTGGAGCTCCGTAGCAGCCCCCGTTAGGAGCGGGTATCGGTCCGGTCCCCCCCCCCCCCTCCCTCTCTTTGAGCCTCGCGATGTCCGTTTTAACCGGTAAAGCTCTGCACGAGCAGCTGTCCGTCATCATGGGCGCGCTCACCGCCGCGGCGGTGGCGGAGATCGTCGGGCTGGTGGACGAAGGGTTCGCGGTGCTGCGGACGGAGATCAACCGGAGCCACCAGGAGAACGACGACCTGAGGAAGAAGCTGCACCTCATCGAGTCCATAGTGGTCCGGGGCGGCGGCGGTACCGGCGGCGGTACCGGCGGCGGTACCGGGGGAAGGAGGCGGCGGTAGAGCCGGAGGTCACAGCGGCCGCGGAGGGCTCACAGCAGCCGGAAACAGTGCAGCAGCAGCGGGACAGTGACGGAGGAAGCTCCGCTGCTGCTCCCGGAGGAGACGGAGGATCTGCGGTGGTCCTGCGGGAGGAGGTAACAGCTGATAGATAATCAATTATTATTGGTTAGTTTTAGAGCTGAAACACGTTTTAATGATTTTATCTCAAAGTAACAAGTTCATTAATTTTAAGTAAACAGAAGACAGATTCTTTAAGATTACATTATTTATTTGTTTCCTCAGGATAAGATTATTTATCACAATAAAACTCAGATAACGAGATCCTTTGTCACACATAAGATAATATTTATAAATACGAGAACAACAACGTTTGTGTTCTTGAGTAAACAACGACTTGTTTTCCGATAAGATAATCAATAATTGTTGATCAGGATGAAATAACTTTATTATTCTGGAGATAAAGAGATTATCATCTGCAGTTAATTTACTAAACAAACCCAACCTCACCTGGGGGCTCCTGCTCTCTGATAAACATTATAATTTAATTATCTTATTATATTAGCTTGTTTTCTTAAAGATAACGTAATAATTAACTTATAAAAGAATTACAAGCATGGCTGTTTTTGTCTTCCGTACATAAAGATTACAGATCTTAATGACGGATTTTTTTATATTTAATAAAAGTTATTCTGTCGTAATAAATTATCTCCAGAAATCTGCCTTTTTAAATTATTTTTAGATAAATTAACTCAAACTCAATTAAAATGATTGTAACCGTTTTCGTCTTCCGTACGCCATCAAGGTATTTATTGGTTTATTGATTATATTCATTAGATCTGTAGTCCACGATTATACAGGTTACTGAGATCTGTTATAAGCATTAAAATTAATCTTATTTATTATTTTAATAATTAATCGTTTGAGTCACTGTTGGTTTATGGAGGATAAATGAAATAAAATTAATAATAAAATAAAAATGTAAGATTATAAGCTGATGTTATAAAAATATACTTTGTATAACAATAAAAAGTTATAATAAATTATAAAATAAAATGAAGCCTCGTAAACCTTTTAGGGAATCACTGTGTTTAATTTATTCACTCTTTTTTTGGACTTAAATAGCCTCCGTACCTTTAAAATCAGCCTTAATAATAACATTTATGATTTTCACTGCATCCTTTAAACACATTAAATCCTGCTGAGACCAGACGTTGGTTGCAATTATATATTTAATCCCAAATAATCTCCAGATCAGAAGTTAATTATCTCCGCACGTGCTCAGTCGACCCCTCTATCTCCCCTCAACCCCGGACTCAAAGTCGTATTCTGGTGATAACGTGTTCAGAAACCCAAAAGGACGGGTAGAGGAGGAGGAAGAGGAGGAGGAAGAGGAAGGTGTTAAGATAATTTGATAATTAAAGGAAGATGTTGAGATAAAGAGGAAACAATAACTCTTCTTTAATTATTAATTAACCTTAAAGACGAATCAGCCAATCAGGACTCAGGAGACGTTTTATCTTAATTAGTTTAATAATCAATATCTCCTGTATGAACTGCAGTTTCCTGTCTGTTTACATGTTAATGATTGAACTTTATTAGCTGTAATATTGGTGTTATTACTCCATTAATTAATCTGTACATTAAATCTTCTCCAGCTTCCAGACGTGGTGTTGATCAAAGACGAAGACTCGGACAGTAACGACAGCTTCGAGGAAGGTGAGTTTATTGATCCTATTTCAACACAGCAACCTTTCATTTAAATAATAAACCTGTTAATCACAAAGTGTTAATATTAACATCCTGAAAACAGACACTGATAGAAACATGGATTTATAGAGATTAAAGATTTATTCTGTCACCAGATCTCAGCGCCTGTTGTCCTTCTCACAGTTTCTCTCTTTTAGTTTAAACTCTTAAATCTTCATTCAGAAACTAAATCAATAAATAAAACTAATAGAAACCGTCTCAGTTGACTTCCTCTCCTCAGTAAGAGTTAATTATCTTATGGAAGCTCATTTCTGTCATTATAATGAGAAACTCTCTCGATATTTCGACTGAATAACGACTTAGTGTCACTAAAACATAATAACTGTGGCGGCTCTTGTCTTCCATATAAAAAGCTGATGATGCATTCAGGTGAATAAAAACTGTCTGTAAATGTAAAACATTTTATTTTTCTTTCAGATAACAAAGTGTCGTCTGACGGAGGGTCGGCCGCCGCCACTCGAGAGCCTCCGGTCGGCCGCGGGGCGAAGAGACGCTGGCGTGGGAGCGAGGCCGCCGACAGGAAGTCTACATCCAAAGTGTCCGTCTACACTCTGGACTCTCCTCGCAGCGAGCCGGGCTGCTCCGGTCAGCTCGGCGGCGTCGGTGGCGACGAGATGGAGGCCGGCGAGTCCGTTTGCTCGTACTCCTCGCAGCTGAACCCGGACGTCCAGCTGGTCCACCAGGAGTGCTCGCTCCTCCCGGGCGCCAACAGACAAACGTATTTCGCTAACGGCGCTCTGATGGAGTCTCCGACCAACCGAGCGGAGCTAGATCTCAGCCTGACGTGGACCAAACCCTCCAAACACCACGTGGCGTTCGCTCCGTTTCACCAGAACGACCACGCGGACGGCGACGCCTTCGGGATCAAACTGGTCAGCGTCTCGGGTTCGACCTCCACGGACTGCCAGCTGTCCGAAAGCAGCAACTCGGCGCTCGAGTACGACGACGCCGACGCGATGAACTTCGCCCTCTACAGGGAGCAGACGGGGCTGTCGCAGGTGGGCGCCGGCGCCCGAGGGAAGCGCTTCATGTGCTCCGTCTGTAACAGGACGTACGCCACGTCCCAGAACCTGGACGTTCACATGCGGATCCACACGGGCGAGAGACCGTTCAGCTGCAGCCAGTGCGGCAAGAAGTTCACGCAGTCGGCGCACCTGAAGTCGCACCTGATCGTCCACTCCGGCGAGCGGCCGTACGCCTGCACGCTCTGCTCCCGGAGCTTCATCGTCAAATACAGCCTCAAGCTACACATGAAGAAGTGTCACCTCAACGTGTGAGCGAGAGGAGAGGAAACCGACACCGGTATCGCACGTAGACCACGCCTATGTAAGGGTTACTGCCTGTTCCTGCAGGGGGCGCCGTGTCTGTGACTGGATATCGGTCTGTAGTTGTGTTCGGAGCGAGAGTTTGGAGCCGAGTGGACGGCGTACAGCGAGGTGACGGCGACCCGACGTAACCTGGCTCCCTGCGGCTCTTCACCGTTATATTTATGATTTAACACAAACATATTAAAACCTAATAAACTCTTAAACACTAGTGAAACTGTAACGTCAACCGGGAGTGAAAACCGCCTCGTTATCTCCATCGACGACTTCTATAACCGGCTGATTAATGACCTGAAGGTGTCGATGAAGTTCAGAGTTCACCGAGTTCAGGTGCTGTGCTTAGTGTCTCTCTGTTGGCTGGTCCAACGTGTCCTTACTCACCGGGACTCAAACGTTAGTCTCTGTCGTCGGTACCGAACTCTAAATGTGTGAAGGTTTAACTTCTGAATGTTTCTGTAAATATCCATGTTTTTAAATTAAAAGTAACTTTAAAGTACAGAAGTAATCAGTTTCCAAAGGCGCAGACGGTTTTAAAGGATGCTTTTTAAAGAGTTTTATTTTATTTTATATATATATAAGATTGGATATTTCTATATAGTGATTATTAACGTGGGTCGGATTCCCCTTGAAATCAATGGGCCGAGGCCGCAGAGACACTACCAGTTTCCTCCACAGGGGGCGCCAGAGTCAACACACTCCTTGTATCTGCTTTAATATTATAATAATCTGATTGATTTTTGGGTTTCAGCGTCTCGATCGAACAAAATAAACAAACTATTCCAAAGCATCAACTGTACAGGTACACACCTCTTCATAACGCACACAACTGTAACAGTCTCTCTATACTTTATGTTTATGTGTTAATCTCCGTTAATAAAACTAATTCTGAAGCTGTTGTCAGTTGTTGTTGATGTTTGTGTCTCAGAAGAGTATTTAATGTTGTTTATTTGTTGTTTTCTGGAAAGAGAGAGACATTAAAATTTGCTTACGTGAGATAAGTTGTTTATTGTTATATCAGATTAATTTTACAAATTAAAGGAAATATGTCTTATTTTCTGCAGTTTATAGAAAATAAATAAATAAATATGGAAACCCTTTAATGCCCAAATATTCTGTAAGTTATTAAAATGACTCTCCCCCTCACATTAGCAGGAGCGGGTTTCCATAGAAACGGACAGGCTAATCAATAATCAATAATCGTGTTTGATCTTCAGATAAAATCAAACATTAAAAAAAACAGAAAATCCATGTAAAATCCCGCACATGCGCACTCTGCGGTGCCTGTGTACGTTGTTGTACCTCCGCATCACTTCCTGGTTGGTCTCGAGACTGTTTACATCAGCTGAGACGTTCACGCGGACGGAGCGAGCGCGTGTCTGTCTCTGTCCCCGCCCGCCACGAGCTCCCGGAACCCGGGACCGGTCCGTTTCGACGCACGCACGCGGTGGGGTCACAGACATGTCGCCGGCCGCTGCCTTCCACGCGCAGCTCGCCTCCATCGTGGAGGTGTTGGCCAACACGGCGGTGGCGGAGATCTGCGAGCTCGTGGACAGCGGGTACTCGGTGCTGCAGCTCGAGCTCTCGCGGAGCCGCAAAGAGAACGAGGCGCTGCGGAGGAAACTGCGGCTCGCGGAGCTCCGAGCGGTCCGCGCGACCGCCCTGCGAGCCGCGGCCACCGCCGGCGGTCCCGCGCTGCTGCTCGCCAACGGCCGCGCTCGAGCTCCGCCGCCTGCTCATCACCCTGGCAACGAGCCGAGGAGGAGCGGGACGGCCCGAGGTAACCGTTTCAAAATAAAACTTTATTAAACACAACAGCAGACTTTTAATATTTATATTTATATATTTATATTGTTTAATATTAAAATAAAACTTTATTAAACACAACAGCAGACCTTTTATATTTATATTTATATATTTATATTGTTTTATATTAAAATAAAACTTTATTAAACACTACAGCAGACTTTTAATATTTATATTTATATTGTTTAATATTAAAATAAAACTTTATTAAACACTACAGCAGACTTTTAATATTTATATTTATATATTTATATTGTTTAATATTAAAATAAAACTTTATTAAACACTACAGCAGACTTTTAATATTTATATTTATATATTTATATTGTTTAATATTAAAATAAAACTTTATTAAACACAACAGCAGACCTTTAATATTTATATTTATATATTTATATATTTATATTGTTTAATATTAAAATAAAACTTTATTAAACACTACAGCAGACTTTTAATATTTATATTTATATATTTATATTGTTTTATATTAAAATAAAACTTTATTAAACACTACAGCAGACTTTTAATATTTATATTTATATATTTATATTGTTTTATATTAAAATAAAACGTTATTAAACACTACAGCAGACTTTTAATATTTATATTTATATATTTATATTGTTTTATATTAAAATAAAACTTTATTAAACACTACAGCAGACTTTTAATATTTATATTTATATATTTATATTGTTTTATATTAAAATAAAACTTTATTAAACACTACAGCAGACCTTTAATATTTATATTTATATATTTATATTGTTTTATATTAAAATAAAACTTTATTAAACACTACAGCAGACTTTTAATATTTATATTTATATATTTATATTGTTTAATATTAAAATAAAACTTTATTAAACACTACAGCAGACCTTTAATATTTATATTTATATTGTTTAATATTAAAATAAAACTTTATTAAACACAACAGCAGACTTTTAATATTTATATTTATATATTTATATTGTTTAATATTAAAATAAAACTTTATTAAACACAACAGCAGACTTTTAATATTTATATTTATATATTTATATTGTTTAATATTAAAATAAAACTTTATTAAACACAACAGCAGACTTTTAATATTTATATTTATATATTTATATTGTTTTATATTAAAATAAAACTATTAAACACAACAACAGACCTTTAATATTTATATTTATATATTTGTATTGTTTAATATTAAAATAAAACTTTATTAAACACAGCAGCAGACTTTTAATATTTATATTTATATTGTTTAATATTAAAATAAAACTTTATTAAACACAACAGCAGACTTTTAATATTTATATTTATATATTTATATTGTTTTATATTAAAATAAAACTTTATTAAACACTACAGCAGACTTTTAATATTTATATTGTTTTTAGAATTTAAAAACCTTTAGGCACCATAATGAAACAGGAACATGGCTCCAAGTATAATAAGTATAATACTATAATATATACAGAGAAAAACAACAACATATGAATATAAAAAAATAAATACATAATAGTGATAAAAGATAAAGCACATGTTGATGATGTCATTGTGTGTCCTCCAGGTGAGGCGGCGCTGCCCAGAGCGTCCAACCAGGAGACGCCTCCGTCCTCCGACTGTAGACGAGACAGCGCTCAGGAGACGGTGAGTAGACGACGTCGGCGTTCGTCTCTCGCTCTTTCAGGTTTTAACCTCTCTGCTCTGATTTCAGCCCGGCGCCGGCGAGTCGACCCGACTGACCTCCGCCGTCATCAAAGTGGAGGACGACGAGTCCTGGACCCAGTCTGAGCGGGACGGTGAGTGCGGTTCATAAAAACGTTAAATAAAGTACTTTTTGAGCTCTTGTTAAACGTCTTTCTGATTTTCTGTCTCCAGAAGAGTTTCGTTGCGTCGCCGAGGGACGGACGACGGAAGCTCCGCCCCCAACGACCAAACAGGAAGCAGCGGACGATGGCGGCGGTTCGACTCGGTCATGGGTGAGCGGGGAAGTCAGCTCCACCTCCATGTCCGTCCAGACGACCCTGAACGCCGTCCAGAGGTCGGAAACCGGCGGCTACGACCGTCTGATGTACGAGCCGCAGCTGCAGCCCGGCTCCCTCGGTACCCAGAATGCTTTGGGTGAGGATCCCGGCTGCTCGTACTCGTTGAACGCCGGCGTTTCAGCCGATTCGGGCAGCGGCAGCTTCCCGTTCGCAGTCGGGGAGGTGACTCAGTCTGTGGCAGAGCGCCGGCAGCCCGCAGGTTTCCAGAGCAACCACCAGAGGGCGCCGCCGCCCTCGGACGAGCCGCAGCTTCCTGCGAGGAAAGAGACAGAGCGGCAAAACGCCTTCATCAGGAGGGAGCGGTGGAGACACCAGGACGGCGCCAACCGGGCGTCCAGCCACAGCCGGGAGGACGGTGGCGGGAAGACGTTCGCCTGCAACTTCTGCGGTAAAACGCTGGCGTGCCTCAAGAACCTGAAGACCCACATGAGGGTCCACACGGGCGAGAAGCCGTTCATCTGCGCGCTCTGCGGCAAACGCTTCTCCGACTCCAGCAACCTGAAACGCCACCAGAGCGTCCACACCGGCGAGAAACGCTACGGCTGCGTCCACTGCGGGAAGCGGTTCGCCCAGTCGGGCTCGCTGAAGGTCCACATGACGGTGCACACGGACTGCAAACAGTTCCGGTGCTCGTACTGCGGCAAGACCTTCATCTCCGGGAGCCACCTGCGGCGCCACGTCACCGTGCACGCCGCGGAGAGACGCCTCGCTCCGCCGCTGCAGTGACGGATTAGGGTCAGAGGTCAGAGGTCAGAGACGGGTACGGAGGCTGACCGCGGTAACCACGGCAACGATGAGAGAAATGGTTCCGACTGCAGTTACGTGTTTATTAAATAAATAATAAGATTTAATAATTATTAAAGTTTTCTCAAAGTAATTTTCATGGTTTTTAAAAATTATGAGCAATTATTTGACCTTTGACCCCTAAAATGTTTTTATATTAATATAAATCTGAACAATGTTTATGTCTTATTGCATTAAATCTGTATTTCTGATGGTCCTGTTTAATACCCATATATTTTACATCGTTTCTCTCTTTAATAAAGCGACACAGCAAATAAAATGTTTCACAAGATAAAATATTTAAAAGTTAATTTTAAGTAAATTTTATTTGTATTAAATTGTTCCTGCGGTTTGTCTCTGTACGATACGAAGACCGTCGACAACCATCGCTCTAACTGAACAACTGTTGAGTACTTTAAGTTTACAATAATTAAAATAAAGTCCTTCTGTGTTCAGTATTAACAGTAAAGTTATTATTATTATTATTATTATTATTATTATATATTAGTTGTTTCTGTCGCTCTGTCGTGATTCTGCATGTTTGTGTCTGTTTGTGTCTGTTCACTGGTGTTTTTATACCATCACGTCTTTTTATAATAAAATCAATTTAAAAACAATATTCAGTGTGTCAGTACTGTCAGTTACAGCTCCGAGCAGTGGGACATTGAACGCACCGTGAGACGCTGAAGTGAGAGAAAGTCTTTATAAAGATACCAAATGACGACCTTCATTGTTTTTGTATTAATTTGAACGTCCAGAATCATTTAAAGCCAATTTAATATTAATTAACAACATTTCACACAGATTTTATAAGTTTCCTTCCTTAAATAATCAGACAGGTTGAACTCTTTAGTCTCTGAAGTACAAATGTTAACAAAACAAAACAATTTGGTCTTTTCAACTGTGAGATAAAATAATGATCTTATAAGGTTAACATTTTATCATAATTTTGAGTAAACATGAACATTTAATTATTATTTTATGAGTTATAATCTTATTTTATTGGCAGTAAAGTTCTTCCACAGTAAACTGATGCAGGTTGAACAGAAATACACAGTTTTTGTCTTTAAACTTTAATTTAAACGTCAGATAAAACAAACACTTTCACTAAAACTGGAAAATATCTGAAAACTGTAAGAATCAAACCTTAAAACGCGGCGACATCATCGTGATCGACACATTGATCACGTTGATTGATTGGTTGATCATTTCTTAATCTTCTTCCCCAATTTCAAATTAAAAGCCCGTCTGTGCGTCGTTTAAGGTTTCATTTTACAATTTAAGAGACTTTAATAACATGAATACAGTACAGTGGAATAATAACAGAAATAGTAAGTGTCACATTTCCACATCTGGAAACAAGTGCAGTCAATGAAAAGATTAAAACAAACATCAGCAGCTGCATTACATCACACACAAGAGCTTATTACATCATATTTAATGTATTTTAGTCACTTTTGTCCTTTTCAGTAAATTCAACATTTTACAACAACCCTCATAAAAGTTTATTATATAAAAGAAAAAAACAAACTTTGGTCATTTAAAGCTGCATTAAACTGTGTTTGGCCACCAGGGGGCGGCAGAGCAGACACAGTTGCTTATTAACAAATCCAGTTTGTTTGATATTCGCTCTCCTTCTTTTAGCTCCTGAGAGACTCGGCTCATATTTTCAGCCATAAAAATCCAAAACTCGTTGCTCAAAGCGGCTAAAAAGCGCCGTAACAGCCTCAATCCGACACCTCATATAAAAATATTGCAGCTTTAAATGCAAAAGTAAAAACGTTCTGCAGAGCTGTGATTAAGAATATTAAGATTCTTGTTCATTGACGACGTGTCGCTGATTTCCTGAACCGTCAGATTTTGGCACTTTGAGTGAATAAAAACTCGTCGGATTCAGGAAGCTGCTCGTTCCGCTCGGACACAAAAACACACAAACACACAGTTTTACTGGGAAACATGTTGATTTGAACGCAGCACAGCTCATCTCTTCCCTCCTCAGGTTCAATAAAAGTCTTGGCGTAGTTTGAGGCCCAAACATGATTGAATTTAACAAACTTTATAAAGTCAGAACTCTATAAAGCCGTACAGTACTTATCTTTCTTTACGTTACTTAATCCGGCTTCCTGCCGCACTTCTTCTCCCGATGAAACCTGATCAATACAAACTGTATTGATCTTGTAACAGTTTCTTTTCACTGTGACTTTAAAGATTCTCTCCCTGCACACTGTTGAGGTTTTAATAGTTGAGTTTCTTACATTTTCTGGAGTTATTGCTCAAAGTACAATAAGTGTGTCGAAGCACATTTTTCCTGCCTGCGACGCCAGCCGGGTGGAGTTTGTCTGTGTTCACACATGCCCTTTAAAACTGCCACTGACGCGCGTACAGCGACAGCAGGTTGCTAATAAAACCGGCTGATGGCAGAGCGGACGCTGGTTTTAAAGGTTAGGAAAAAGTTTCACCATCAGTGGATGTGGAATCACATTTTCCCAGCAGGAGACGGAGGAAGGTAGACGTTGAGTTTTGGAGAGTTTGTTGGAGAAATCCTGTAAACGTGCAATTTTATTGTAAGAAAGAGGATATTTTAGGCTCCTATCAGCCCCTCTAGAGCTCAATAATTAACACGCTGCGTTTTGTTTGATTAAACAGGAACGTTTGAGGTTTTATGAGGATTATTTTTTTTAATGAACAACAGTTTAGCACCTTGCTGACCTCAGCTCCACACACACACATTAGATTAAATCTAAACATGTTGTCAAAACATTTCCAAAAATCTTGAAATCTTCCTTTAAAAATGTGAACGCACGTTGGACACAGTGTGAACACAGCCTCATATATTAAAGAATATATATACTTCAGATCGGGAAGCTCCGCCCGTCTGCCACGCCCCGCAGGATAAATCAAACACTGAGATTATCTCCATATAACAGCGGAGCAGGTCTGTTTATGATCCAGCAGCACTTTAGGTTTAAACCTCCCTGTGTTACTCTGCTGGCTGAGATAAAGGCACTTCACAGCTGAAGAGTTTTACTACAAAATGCTGCATACTTATATTATTATAGATTTAATATTTATAACAGACAGTTCAGGAGGTTTATTAGCTGCACAACGTTATTATTCATATAATTCAGATTTTATTCATCTAGTTTATTCTAGTGACATCTGATTGTGTTTAACTCCCTGTGTGCATTTAATGACGTAAGAAGGAAAGAGCGAGTCCGTCGTTTTCTGTGTCTGTTCAACCAACTGAATGATCTGTACTCGGGGTGGGCGGGGCTTAACCCAGAGGTGGGCGGGGCTTACTTTGCTGTATTGATTAGAAAACTACAGAATTGAGTTTCAGAGCAACGTAGCTGTTTCAGCCGAGCCGCTCAACCATGGAGGTAAAGCCGTCGCAAGGTGTGTATCAGTGGCCCCGCCCATCGACCTGTCAATCAGATGTCAACAAACGTCTCCTCCTCATGATGCTTTTAACAGACGTCAGACATTTTCTGTAGACTCAGGACCAACACGCCATCAGAGAGCTGATTCTGAAAATTTAACACTCAATTTGTTTAATCTGGTCACAAACATTAACTGTCTGGTTGATAATAATAACAATAAAGTTTATTTTTTTATCCAGAAAGTGGTCTAAAAGCTGCAGATGATCTAACAGGATGTAAATATTCGACCTGTCAGAACTCTACCCAGGAAATAAGATTTTCACAATAAAATCTGAGCTTTTTTTTTAGATTTGTGCTATTGTTTTGCGTCTTTTTTAATTTAATTTTGGAATAAAACTCTTCAGTCAGTTTCCTCAGGACAAATAAATGGCACTTATCTCCTGTGGTTATAACTTCCTGGTAGATCAGAAGAACTTAGGAAAAGTCACAGCTCTCGTTTTAAATAGAAGCGAAGACCTGAATTTGTTCTGCAGACGATTTAACGTCTGACGTTTGGTCACTTTGGACGTCCCAAAAAAGCCAAGTTCAACTATCCGATAAAGATACAAGATACACTTTTACACAGTATTTCAAAAATACATCAGTTACATTTGTTTTATATGTTATAAATGTTTTATAGCTACAGCTACAGCTACACGTGGTGACTACACTAACGTGTGAATGAGCTCCTTCAGCTTTTTAACAGAAACACGTTCAGCTTTTATTCTCCGGGAAAAACTTTGTGGTTCCAGCGTTTAACGCGAATCAACAACCAGTCACAATGAGACGCAGCGTCTCCGTTTCCTGTCCGATCTGACTTTATTTTTTTAATCTTTGTCAGAGTCTCAGTCGTCCTGCACCGCTTAGTTAGCATAAAGGTTCATTACCTGGATGTATTGAGCTAATGTTCCCGGAGTTTTGCTTTGGATTTAAAGGTTAAATGTTCTCTTCAGCCCTTCTGAAACTTTAAAGATTTACATTCAAAAATGCTCATTTTTATAAAAACGTTCTGCCATCAAGCACCAGCTGTTTCTGTGAAATGCATCCGGAGCTCAGTAAGTAACTCGGTCCTTTAAGTGCCACGTACATGCAAACGGTCGGTGACATGTGAAATATTTCTACTGAGTCCCGTCAGATCTCTGATCGCTCCTCCAGTTTCAAACGTTGGAAATTGTCTCCGGACGCTTTTACTCGTTTCTTGACGTGATATCCTGTAAAACAGAATGATTAGAAACTGTTAGCATCAAGAAGCGTTAGCGTCGTTTCCTCGCTGCCAGTTGACATAATGAAGTGATTAGATTTATTTGTTTACTCACCTCCGTCTTCGCCCTCCTCCACTCGCCCATCGGCCCCGACTTCGTCAGGACTGAAAGAGAACGGATCATCACAAATGTATGAACATACATCGTCGACATATTCTTTAACCTTCTATATAAAGACACAGTCACATGGTGTCTCTCTCCCTCTGCCTGTGTTGTATCGCAGCCTCTCTGTGGTTTGTTTCCATAGCCGGTCTGCTCCGACTGAAACTGCTGTTTTTATCATCTACGTCGGTGAATTAAGGATTTATTTCCACCAAAGAGTTGGTGATTGTTGGAAACACTAACAGAGACGCTTTAATGAGTTTTATTCTGTTTCATTCAGTTGTGTGTTCATATAGTGTGTTGTATGATTTATTTCCCCTAAATTTAGTCATGTTTAGGCGCAAAAAGTTTCTAAAAACAAGCATTTAGGCAACCATTCCACACTTGATTTTGGGTAAACATCACGACTTTAAAGCAAATTTAGGAAAACGATTAAATAATGTGTCACTATAATCATGTAACGTGCAAAACAAATGTTTAATTGCAGGTATTGTGTTGCTGTGGCTGTCAACAGATCCATAATAGATGTATAGATACATACAGATCCTCTGTATAGATTCTCAAAAACACTGTATTGATTTTTAACTAATAGGTTACATGCAAAGTTTTTATTTTCTTAATTTAGTTACGTAAATACAGCGCAAAAGCACTTTTATTTCATTTTTTACTGACGTGAAGTAGTAGCTATGAGGTTCGATGTTACAGGGACCTTTATTCTCGAGCTTTAGTTTTCCTAAAATAAATCGTAATATATTGAATCGTAACCTCCTCCCGATATATATTGTATCACCAGATTCTTGCCTTTAACATACAGTAATGTATCAGACTAATTTTATGTGATACTTACGCATAAATGTTGTGATCATCACAAACGCGGTCGATGCCACAGTCGCGCTCCACAAGAGACACCTGAAGAAGTAAAAAGAGAGTGAAAAAAACTTTGAGTCAGACTTTAGTTTTGACGTCTTAATCTTGAGTTTTGGACTTTAACATTGATTAAAACTAAAAGTATTTATAGATGATGTGTTTTAATTGATTAAAAATGAAAATGTTACCCTGAGTAAAGAGCGGTGAAGATGAAGACCGTGAAGATGAAAAGGAGGAGGGTCTTCATCGTTAACCCTGAAACACAAACACAAACGAATACACGTCAGAGAAACAGACCATTACTCCAAGAACAGTCCCAAAAAATAGTTCACTGCTCCGATGATACAGTCACATAAATCAGATGATGCTACACTGAAGTTACAACAACATCCTGTTCCGTGGCCAAACATCGATTTTCGATGCCACGCCACGGACACGCCATTTAAAAGACCTTGAAATGGCAAAAACAGCCAATAAACGGCTGACTTCCTGTTGGGTTTGGGGTATGAGTCCAAGAGGCTTTTTTGTACATCTACTAATGATATATGTGTCTTCTCGGGGAAACGGGCCACCAGGGCAGCTTCGTTGAAATGAGTGTTGCAGCTCACCTGTGTGCTCAGGTGCGGTCTGGCAGCAGCAGCTGTTGGTGTAGAATGGCGAGGGAGGCGGGACTTCAGAGAGGCCGCCCAGTGATTGGGTGAACCGCTCTGTTGATTGACAGATCTCAGAACAAATCTCCTCCTGGATGAGGATCTTCGGGGGCGGGGCCACTTTGTCGGGAGGAGGCGGGATCTCAGTGTGGTCTGAAAGAGAAAGAGAGAGAATATATTGATCAGTGTTTCCAAAGCTGAGCCGATATACCGGATCAATGGATTACCAACCGTAGGTGAAGCCGCGGCTGTCGTCCAGCTCGGTGCTGTTGAATGCAGACCAGGATGACTCGTCCAGCGGGGACAGGCCCT
Organism: Dicentrarchus labrax; assembly: GCF_905237075.1. Classification (NCBI taxonomy): domain Eukaryota; kingdom Metazoa; phylum Chordata; class Actinopteri; family Moronidae; genus Dicentrarchus; species Dicentrarchus labrax. Next base: position 26,320,016 of record NW_026136701.1, read on the forward strand.
CCTGGTTGGCCCTGACCCAATCCTGGTCCCGGTCCCTGTCCTGGTCCTGTTCTTGGTCCCGGTTCTGGTTCTGTCCCGTCCCGAACACGCCTCTGAAGACTTTCTCATCCAGCCAGGACTGGCAGCTCTCCGTCACGTCACTCAGCAGGCGAGCCAGAGAGCCCCGAGGCCGCCGCCTACGCCGGAAGACCCTAAAATACAAAGACCAATGTTTGTGGTTCCTGTTGATGGTTCTTCTTAATGTTGGACTGAACCCGGAGCTCTCAGACTCCTTTATTTTATCTCTATAAGGTCAGAAAATACTGAATAATGTTCATTACGAGTTACTAAAGCTGCCGGGGACGTCTCTAAATTCAAAACCTCAAATACAGTCAGTTTATTTAACATGAAAGAGTTCAACAGTAAACAACGTCTGTGTGACTCTAATGTAAGAGAACAAAGAAACTCTTCTCATGTTTACGATGAAGGTTTCAATAACACCAGGGTCTCCTAGCAACCGTGACGGATGACATCAGACTCTGGCTCCTGAGCGTGGACGATGTCAGACGTGAAGAATTAACAGCTTTTATAAAACCTGCTCGACGTGCCCCGAACGGCTCGCTCTGATTGGCTGCTGAGAATGACCTCATCGCTATAAAGAGGTGTTTGAAGAGGAGGGTGTGTGTGTGTGTGTGTGTGTGTGTGTGTGTGTGTTGGTTGCAGACGTGTAAACTACGGTACAAATAAAGTTCACGTAAATCCCCCTTCAGAAACTGCTCCCACCTGACCAGGTTCTCCTTGTAGGACACGTTGGTTTTGCAGGGAGTCAGCGACACGTTGCCCTCGTCGTCCCAGGAGAAGCTGTCCTCGGTGACGCTGTAGTAGCCGTTGGTGAGGAGGCGCGGCGAGCGGCGGCAGGAGCTAGGGTCACCGCCGTCCACGGACGGGTAACAGACGTACGAGGAGTCCGGAGAGAGGAGGGACAGGTCGAGGCTGAGGGACACACAGATGGGAGGTTAGCATGCGGGATTTAAAACGACTACGTTCATGTTGAGAAATGTAATTGAACGTGCTAACATGCGGTACCTCTTTAAGACCTGACTGGTAATACTTAAACCAGGACAAAGTAACAGTAGTGGCTTATTTGAAATCAACCAGCAGGTCTTGAAAAGGTAAAAGAAGTTCTTACCTCTGACAGGAGTGATGAGCCCGCAGCCTCCGTTTGATTGGCGAACCTGAGCAGGAATCAGACAGGATCACATACGTTAGACGGACGAACTCCTCACACACTCATGAAACCAACCGTCCGTCCTGTGACTCTAAATAAAGACGACTCGACTTTTATCAGCGTGAAGAGCCAGAGAACATTCCTGAGGTCGGCCGGGGAACCACTTGAGCAAATATACTCTAGTGAACAGAGCCGACGTGATGCTGATAAATACTCTGCAGGAATGCGACTCCATTGACAAAACACACTTCAAAGTGGACAGAAACAGAATAAAACTCACTAAAACTGTCTCTGTTAGTGTTTCCAACAATCACCAACTCTGGTTTGGTGGAAATAAATCCTTAATTCACAGAGTTAGATGTGAAAATATTAGTGAAACAGGCAACAATCTTTGGAAACAAATGCACCGTCCAAGTCCATCCACTAACAGTCGTTGTTGTTTGTTCCACTAACAGTAGTTGTTGTTTGTTCCACTAACAGTTGTTGTTTTTTGTGTTGTTAGTAGTTGTTTGTTCCACTAACAGTCGTTGTTTGTTCCACTAACAGTCGTTGTTGTTTGTTCCACTAACAGTAGTTGTTTGTTCCACTAACAGTTGTTGTTGTTTGTTCCACTAACAGTAGTTGTTTGTTCCACTGACGTGTTGTTGTTTGTTCCACTAACAGTAGTTGTTTGTTCCACTAACAGTCGTTGTTGTTTGTTCCACTAACAGTAGTTGTTTGTTCCACTAACAGTAGTTGTTGTTTGTTCCACTAACAGTAGTTGTTGTTGTTGTTTGTTCCACTAACAGTAGTTGTTGTTTGTTCCACTAACAGTAGTTGTTTGTTCCACTAACATGTTGTTGTTGTTTGTTCCACTAACAGTAGTTGTTTGTTCCACTAACAGTTGTTGTTGTTTGTTCCACTAACAGTAGTTGTTGTTGTTGTTTGTTCCACTAACAGTAGTTGTTGTTTGTTCCACTAACAGTAGTTGTTGTTGTTGTTTGTTCCACTAACAGTCGTTGTTTGTTCCACTAACAGTAGTTGTTGTTTGTTCCACTAACAGTAGTTGTTGTTGTTGTTTGTTCCACTAACAGTTGTTGTTTGTTCCACTAACAGTAGTTGTTTGTTCCACTAACAGTAGTCGTTGTTTGTTCCACTAACAGTAGTTGTTGTTTGTTCCACTAACAGTAGTTGTTGTTTGTTCCACTAACAGTAGTCGTTGTTTGTTCCACTAACAGTAGTTGTTGTTTGTTCCACTGACAGACTCAGGTTGTTATTGTCAGTGTCTGACAGCATTATGGAAAGGATCCCTACAGAGATAGACCTTTAGTTTAACCACAAACAGCCGTAATATCACTATCACTCTCCACCAGACTCCAGAGACAAAAACACTCATTTTACCTTCAGATCATCGTAACTTCATTCAAAGTGGACAGAAACAGAATAAAACTAATTAAAACCGTCTTTAGTTAATTGTTTTGGTTTCACATTTTACTAGTTTCCTCTGAACGTTTGCATGTTGTGTGCTGACGTACTTGTAACGGCTCCGGAGAAGAACAGAGCCATGTTTGTCTGCAGCCGTCAGGATTCTTCTGTGGATCTGTGAAAGACATCAGAAACCCAACACCGGTCAACAAATCCCGCATAAAGACCCAAACCAGCAACAGGTTTATATCCTGTCTGCGGTTTGTTGGTTCCTTACGTATGAATATGTTTTAAGTAGTTAGTTAGCACAAATGCAACAGGATCACGGCGGTCACAAAGGTTATAAATATGGATTTTACATGAAAAGAAAGGAAATACTTGTTATTGTGGGACCTGGATTATCACATTTATAATAATCTTTAGTGCTTTATTTGTCTGTTTATTGAAAGAAGTTGTAAGTTCTGCTCAGAAAGGTTATTATATGTGAATAAAATGGATGTTACAGAGAAGGAAAGGAAGAACTTGGTATTTCTGTGATTTATTTGAGCTTCACTGGGTTTGTGACTGACTGATACATCGGTCGGCTGCTGTTATCGACCAATAAAACTGCAGACAATCCGATATGTAAACAGCTTTTTAGGGTTTATAATGCAGAAAATAAATCTTCATTCTTTGTTCTACATTCCCTGTGTAAGCTAGAGTCAGTGTAACGCCAGCATGTCGGTAAGGAGGCTAAATAAAGCTCCAAAGTGAGGCTGAATATTGGCGATGGAAAAACTGACATGGCCATTTTCAAAGGGATCCCTTTGACCTCTGACCTCATGATATCTGAATGAAAATGGATTCAATGGGAACCCACGAGTCTCCTCTTTACAGACACTTTATGTTAATCCTGTGCAGTGTTTGAATACATGTGTTACATCTGCCTAATGTGTATTTGAATATTTCTGCTGTTGGAATTACAGAAATTTGGAACGACGAGAAAGTTGAGACACAAACTTGATGAGCTCTCAGCGATCTCAACTACAATTGGTTGTCAGTGTTAAATTATTTAACATATTAAAGAACATTTAACTTAAATACTCTTTAATAAAGTTATTTGTTTAAGACAACTTCTGAGTCCCTCTGCCGAGTCGTATCGGTGCAAAATCAACAGAAAACTCTTTTTAATTCCAGCTCAGGCCTCCATATTGGAAATCTGTGATTTCATTTTAGTTCCCTTTAACGACTACATGGCCTCTCTTTCTTTCTTTCTTTCTTTCTTTCTTTCTTTCTTTCTGGGACTGTTGTGAAATTAACCCGTAACTCAAATCTACAACGAGTGCTCCTGAACAGAAAATGACAAAACTAAAGTTAAAAAGAAAAGAAACAGGAGGAACAAAGTGGAATAAAATCCAGCAGACAGGAGAAAGAATCTGCTCTCCTTTAAGAGTCAGTCTGAGCCCTCCAGGGATTAACTCACTTCATCAAGCCAAAACTAATCTAATCCAAACTGATCAGACGACACAATAAGAGCAGGACATTTATAACAAAGTGTGTTTATTATAAGCCCTACCTTTAAACGTGGTGAGATGTGGCGGCCGTCAGTGTTCGGGGTCGGTGTTGTTGTGGTTCTCTCACATCCTGCAGCAGCAGCCTGAGAAACAGAAGAGAAGAAAAACAGAGGGGCTGTGACTCTGAGCTCATGTTTCCTGTTAACTCTGCGACTGCTGGGAGGAACTTTAACTCTCACACTGAAGTTACGGCAGTCACATGTTTGTTTCCTGTGACACAATGTGCTCCAGAAACCAGCTGACAGTGAGACATCAGGGGACATTTAGGTGTTTACATAGCATTACACTGTAACATTACTAGAAAATAATTGTCTTAATGTGAGTAATCAACTGGGGAAGTTTCATGCTGATATCTGTTAGTTTAAATTTTGACCTCAGAAATCTTCACTTCAGCAGCTCCTACAGACTCCAAACCTTCCCGTGTTATTCCTCTCTGTATTCTGATCTGCTCATATATCATTCACAGCCTGTTTTACACCACATTTTATTTAAACAAACATGTAGAAAATGTTTGAGTTTCCTAATTTCCCTCTGTGAACCTTTAACTCTAATGTGTGATGTAATGAGTATGCAGCTGGTCATCCAGGATCACCTGTAATAGACTTTCTGACTCAGGTAACCTGGGAGAGTCCGACTGAGGCTCCAGCTGGCAGGAACTCAGTAAACATGTTTACGTCCTTTACAGTCGACTGATGCTTTTATTCTGACAATAAAATCAATAAAATGCTTCATGTTAATATCTTAAAGAAAGCAGATTGTTCCAAAAGGAAAATATCCTATTTTTCTTTAATGTTCTTGTTGTCTTCAGCTTTTATAATCATTTAGTGGTTTCTATTAATCAATATTTCTACTGTTTGTATAGTTTCATCCAGACTCACAGATTCATATCGGCTGCACAATAAAAGCATCATTATTTTAACAGATGTTGTGAAATGAATCAGCGTTATAACAAACAAACATCTGGAGGTGAGTAGACCAGAGAACTTCATCATAAAGCTGTTTGTCTCATTTCACCTTCATCAAAACAAACATCAGCAATTTCAGTAACATCTGGATTCAATGTGCAGCTCTGTCAAAATAAAACAATCTCAATCCGTCATTATTTATTGATTGAAATTGATTGATTTAGTATAAAGCATAAAGACTGGAAGCAGACTGGGAGCTACGCTAACAGACCTGAGAGTAAATGAGCAGATGTTCCTTCTTGTTCAAACTGTGTCACATAAATATTCTCTGAGAGTCGGATGAACTGGGTCAGAGACTGCAAACAGAGACCCTCTGTGTGACAGTGAATGAGGGAGGGAGGGAGGGAGGGAGGGAGGGAGGGAGAGAGAGAGGGAGGGAGAGGGAGAGGGAGAGAGGGAGGGAGAGAGAGAGAGGGAGAGGGAGGGAGGGAGAGAGAGAGGAGAGGGAGGGAGAGAGAGAGGGAGAGAGAGGGAGGGAGGGGGAGGGAGGGAGGGAGGGAGGGAGAGAGGGAGAGAGAGGGAGGAGAGGGAGAGGGAGGGAGGGAGGGAGGGAGGGAGGGAGGAGAGGGAGAGAGAGGGAGGGAGGGAGGGGGGGAGAGGGAGGGGAGAGAGGGAGAGAGAGAGGGTGAGAGAGGGAGAGAGAGGGTGAGAGAGGGAGGGAGGGAGGGAGGGAGGGAGTTTCCCATCTTCTCTCTTGTTCCAACTGAAAAATGCTCCTCGTGATTTGAAAGGACAGTAACGGTCCTGGAGAGCACAAACAACGTGCAGGTGGCGCCAGAGGGAGAATCTAAAGAATTTAAAGGCTGACACTGACGGTTCTTTTCATTATCGATTCATCTGTCGATCATTTTCTCAACTGATCGATCGATTGGTTCGTAAAATGTCAGAAAATGGTTGAAAGATGTGAGTCAGTGTCGTCTAATGTTTCATTTCATCCACAACACAAAGAAAACTGAATCAAATGAATTATCAGAACAGTTAATGAATGTAAAATAATAATAAACTGTATTAATATAATATTTCAAAATAAGAGTCCTGTTGGCTTCATGGTATTTTGTTATTAAATCTCTGCACTTTGAAGTCTTTACAACAAGATTACATTTATTAATTTATTAAACCCCCCCTGTGGGTATCATATTGGACTCTCCCCGCTCTGTGTTTCCCAGCATGCCTTGCAGCAGCAGCAGACTGTCTCTGCTGGAGCTGCTGATGTTGGAGGAAAATGCGTAACAGGAAGAGGATCAAACCATTTCACCATCAGCAGCTCACTTCCTGTTGGATGCTTTTATTTCCCCCACAGCTTCCAGCAGGGTTATAGTAAAATCCCTCTAATGGGGCTTTATTAGTATTATTACTGACACATAACTGTCCTAATAATGTCACATTCATACATTTTAGGTCAATAATATTCATACTTAGTGTTTGAGCTGCTAGGAAGTGCATTTATTAACATTTCCCTCTCATATTAATGGTCTTTATTATTATTTACAATATTGCTGTAATGCCTTAAAGTGTTTTACTACCTGACTATTAAATTAAATATTGTATTCTATATATTCTAACTATATCTGACTCTTATGGTGCTTTACATTGTGCATATAGACGATGTTTTTAACTGCAACATTCCTGTAATATTCCCATTATAAGTCATTAATATTACATTGTTATTAGAATAATAATGGAGGCAGTTCACTGTTTCTCACTGAAGAACTAAAATAACTGTTGTCTGAAATTAAAGAGATTTTAAAATAACTTCAGTTTATTATAAATAAATAAAACCTCCAGTTTTAATGTTTATTTTAAATCAAATCCAGACAAAGAAATACCGGGACCGGACTCACCGGGACCGGACTCACCGGGACCGGACTCACCGGAGAGTTCCTGCAGGCTTCTGATCCGGACGTGAAGAGATTCCGTTGTTTGTTTGTTTTTCTTCTTTTATTTGTTTGTTTTCTGGAGGTTTTTTTTGGTTTTAAGAATATTTGTTCTGCTGCTGAATAAAAACAAACTGAAGGTTTTGGGTCTCGGAGCTCTGCAGCTGTCTCTGAGCCTCGCCCACACCGGAAACAGCGGGCCCTGTCAAAGTAAAACACAGGACCATACGGGTTCCGGTAGTGGCTGTCAAAGTAAAAGCATGAAGAACAATAGTTTATCAGGGCTTGAAAAAGGACTAAAAGTTGGAAATGCAGCAGCACAAAGAGATGAAGTGCAAAGAGTAAAGAGAGAGTAAAGAAATAAAATAAAATATAAACTCTATATGCAATAAAATAGAATATATGAGCATTTACAGTATTTACTGTATTTATATTTTACTTAAAGTAACAAAAGTAAAAGTTTTAATCATGCAGAATGGCACATTTCATAATAAAATATATTACATTACCGGATTATAATCACAGATAGATTCATGTGTTCATCACATTAATGTCACAGCTGGTAAACGTGAGGCTGATTACTTTACTGCTGTGTTTCTTCATCTATAATATAAAATATTTTATTAGTGTTTTTAATTAATGAATTGTTGTAAAGTATATAAGTTAATAAAGTCATAGAGAAGGTAAATAATAATGGAATTATTACAGTTGTTGCAGGTAGAAGTAGCCTACATACTTAAGTAAAAGGTACATAAACAATGTTTATAGAATATTAGTTAATAATGTTAATAATGAGGAGAGGAACCACAGACGCATACAGGGAACAGTGAACGACTCCCAACTCTCCCAAATTTAACCCTCTTAACACATTTAAAAGATTAATTGGCTTAATGTATAATTATGGAAAATATGTGACTTTCATAAACAAACTGTCATTCTTTATTTAGGAAACAAACAAACATTCAGATTTAATCTCATCTCTGTATTATTTGAATTACTCCAGACTCACCTCCTTCTGTATGTCAGACCGTCCTATTTATTTTGATAGGAAGACACCACGACTTCCGGTATGAGCTCATTTTGCAGCTTTAAAACGAAATCCCCCCAAAACACAGTGGAAACACCCCCATGGTAGTTTCATTTAGTGCCTGCTTTGAACATTTTACACGTTTTAATTTAATTCTGTCAAATAAACGAAATGATACAAAGTTTAAAATAAAAGTTTTCAGATTAAAATTAAACCTCAAGTTCAGGAATTTCTCTGCTGGCGACATCTAGTGGCCATGTTGAGTTAAAACAGAGTAAATATTTAAATAAATCCCACTTCTGAAATTAAATAAAAGGAGAGAAATTATTATCAATCATTATCAAAAAGGAAAGAAATGAAACCAGACATTAATAATAGAAGCTATTAAATAAATACCAGAGCAGGAATAAACTAAAATATAATGTTTCTGATGTATAAATAAAGTTTATTTGCATTTAAATTCCAGGAAGTTTTAATGATCCTGGTGTGGAGATAATGTCAGTTAATTAATTTAATCTCTTCAAAGATCTGTTTTTAATGAAATACAGCAGTCGAAGTTTAGTTTTCATAATCACAGCTAATTCATAAGACAACATTTTATCACCAAAGTTAAAGAACTATCTTTTAAATCTGGCTTTTAATTTGGAGTAATGTTATAGCCTTAGTTGTTTTTACTTTTTGATGTTTTATATTTTATTGTTATTTCATTTTAGTTTTGCAAATGTTTCTTTATTGTTGTGTTGAAGAAAAATCGAGCCGGCTGCCACTTCTCATTTTGTTAGCAAGTATCTATAACATTTTCTTCCTCAGTTGTTCATTTTTGTTTTTATGTGTTGCTGTGTGAAATACTTCAGGCTGCATGTTTGTATAAACGGTGCTGTATCAATAAAGTTCAGTTCAGTAAAATCAATGGACTGTTGCCTTCAGGGACCACTGAGAAACTCAGCCTGGACTTCACGAGTGGCTTCTCAGGGATTACAGATGTAAAACGTATTGTGTGTCCCTGCTAAATAAACACTAAATAAAGTAATAATAAAGTATAATATCAGTGCAAAGGACGGCTGCCTGCTGCTATTTATCACATAAATCTTCACTGTCAGTTTCCTAACTTCACGTCTGCTCATTAAAGCAGCTCTTCCACCTCAAACCTGCTCAGACTTTTAACTCAAACTGACTTTTTTTTAATCGAATGAGCTCCTCTGGACCGAATGTGAATGTGGAGCAACGACCCAGAATGCTTTGCTTTTTACTGACCTTAGAAGTCCTGCAGTAATACATGAGAGTGTAAAATAGTTTCATATTTGATTTTATTGATTATATTTGCCTGCCTTTTCCTGTTGCGTTGCCTCAGAAAAATTTTAAAACGTAAAATAAAGTGTAAACCGATAAAATGATAAACTGAATAAATAAAAACCCACTTCCACTCTTCCTTGGCAGAGTTCCTTTCTTTTATTGTTTATTTTATTACAGGTATGTGGTGTTTCCTCCAACCTGAACACTGAAGAGGTGCTACACTGTTACCCACTCTTACTTAAGGCTATTTGGTTTGTGTGACACTGAAGCATCCACACAAATGAACAGAGTGAGAGGGGTTATGGGGAGGGTGGAGGGACGCTGCTCCTCTTCCTGGAATGAATCAGCACTGGAGAACTCCTCCCTCCTCCTCCCTCCTCCTCCCTGCTCTCTCACAGCCAGCTCTGTTTGTTCCCTCCCCTTCAGATCTACAGTTTGTGGATGGGTGTAACCAATATGTGGTGCAGTGCAAGGACTGACAGGCCCCATTCACTGCAGAGACACATGTTGTTTATATCAGGACCAAATACTTATATCGTTATATCATCTGAGGAAGTTAAACTCAGACAGTCGCTGTCACTGAGAAGGGAAATGGCACAGAAAGGAGTTCAGCTGGACCGGGAAACCTTCTCCAAGAATCTCCAGGAGAACATCTGCTCTCGTCATGATGAGGTGATGAAGATGTTCTGCCGTACTGATCAGCAGTGTATCTGTTATCTCTGCTCTGTGGATGAACATAAAGGCCACGACACAGTCTCAGCTGCAGCAGAAAGGACTGAGAGGCAGAGAGAGCTCGAGGTGAGTCGACAAAACATCCAGCAGAGAATCCAGGACAGAGAGAAAGACGTGAAGGAGCTTCAATGGGAGGTGGAGGCTATCAATCGCTCTGCTGATAAAGCAGTGGAGGACAGTGAGAAGATCTTCACTCAGCTGATCCGTCTCATGGAGAAAAGAAGCTCTGATGTGAAGCAGCAGGTCAGATCCCAGCAGGAAACTGAAGTGAGTAGAGTCAAAGAGCTTCAGGAGAAGCTGGAGCAGGAGATCACTGAGCTGAAGAGGAAAGACGCTGAGATGAAGAAGCTGTCACACACAGAGGACCACACCCAGTTTCTACACAACTACCCCTCACTGTCAGCACTCAGTGAATCTACATCCAGCATCAATATCCGTCCTCTGAGGTACTTTGAGGATGTGACAGCGGCTGTTTCAGAGCTCAGAGATAAACTACAGGACGTTCTGAGGGACAAATGGACAAACGTCTCACTGACAGTGACTGAAGTGGATGTTTTACTGCCACAACCAGAGCCCAAGACCAGAGCTGGATTCTTACAATATTCATGTGAAATCACACTGGATCATCACACATCACACCAATGTATGTTATTATCTGAGGGGAAAAGAAAAGCCACAGCAATGAATCAAATACAGTCTTATTCTAGTCACCCGGAAAGATTCCCTATATATTGTCAAGTCCTAAGTAGAGAGCGTTTGCCTGGACGTTGTTACTGGGAGGTGGAGTGGAGCGGGGGAGGAATCCGTGTAGCAGTTGCATACAAGAATATCAGCAGAGAAGGGAACTTTAATGAATGTGGATTTGGATTAAATGACAAATCTTGGGCGTTAGAATATGACTATAACAGTTATAGCTTTTGGTGCAACAATGTCCAAACTCCTGTCTCAGGTCCTCTGTCCTCCAGAGTTGGAGTGTATCTGGATCACAATGCAGGTATTCTGTCCTTCTACAGCATCTCTGAAACCATGACTCTCCTCCACAGAGTCCAGACCACATTCACTCAGCCTCTCTATGCTGGACTTTGTCTTTGTTATCATAAAGACACTGCTGAGATCTGTAAACTCAATTAGTCATTTAAGGGACTGTGGATTAAATTCTGAGTTCATGGGTGCTTCTCAGCTGAACAGGAGACAGTGGGTGTGGGTTAGGGCAGGGCCTTGCTGAGTGGACTACCACTGGCTCAGATCTGGAGTTGGTCCCCAGGTGCCACACGGTGGATGCCAACTTACTTTTCAGAAGTGTGAAAGCAGACATTGTAGTTTCTAGAGTACATGTTGTTTCTTTTTGCTGAATACAAATCTTTTCTGTATTATGAATTAGGTGCACTAGTGTATAGAAAATTATGCCGAAGTAGCATCTAGGTACTATGTGACTAGTACGAGCTGGAGCTTCCCCTGAATTTCTTAAATAAAGCTTCCCACATTCTCTTCGCATGCAGCAGTTTTTATTTTTCCAAATAAATGGGAGAAAAATTCTAATAATTCTGGGTAGGGCCTCTTACAAATTGAATTATGAGATAAGACATAGGTCAAGTCAGTTTTAGCCTGGGTTCACTAGACTTTCTGTATGCTCCATTTGTTAACAGATAGCCTTACATCAAAGCTGAGGTCAGTTAGACAAGATATCTGCAGTAAAAGTTATATTAAAGTTGCGACACCTGAGGATTCTTGGATAACTGATGATTCTGTGTTCAAATCAGAGTAACAGGAATTTGATAAAATGTACACACTTGTGAATAATTCATGAGGTGGTGCAGTGCCACAGATCGAACTACGAGGGGCGCTGTTTCGAAACACAGATTATACCAGCCTCTTCTATGCAGAATACCACATCCTTCCACTTAAACTAATAATTGTGATTTTGGTTGTAATTTATTTAACTATTAATCTGATTACTAAATGAATAGTGTAGTATATTTTATGAGCTGGAATCAATCAATTATTGGCTCCTCTTCTTTAAGGGTGGTGCCCTGAAGATATTTAATGTAAATTAAAGTCATTTTCTGTTATCTTTTGACATTTAATAAACTTTGAATCACCGCTGTGATTTATCATAGCACTTAGCTATGGCAAAATGGTGCCCCGTGTGAGGCACAGTACTGGAGGCAATTATTCCTAATTGTGCAACATTAATATTTCACCATATATTTTTGGCCAATATGCAAATTTTCGATTTCAGTCTAAAAATGTCCCAAAGTCTGTACATTCAGTACCACTAGTCTTCCACCGCAGTAGACATCCAGCTATACTTGCAAACAAGTACTTTATGGTGAAATAATTAGAGAATATTGATTTTAAGCCCTCATAGAGTTACCATAAGAGTTTGCTATTGCTGCTAGCTATTCCTAGCTAAACCTACACTGTAGTGTAGTAACAATTGGGTTCAGACATACTCAATGCAAACTAATTACATTTTCTCAGTTTGCTGTAAATTAGTAAATCATTAGTAAAGCAGTAGAGCCTGAAATAGAGCGGGTCGTCCACGAATTGGAAGGTTGTTGGTTCGATGCCTGGCTCCTCCGTTGCATGTCAAAGTGTCCTTGAGCAAGATACTGAATGAGTTAGTTTCTGTTCGATGGGCTTTGACATCACTGTGTGAATGTGTGTGAAAAGGGCCGAATGTGGCTGTAGTGGAAAAAGTGCTTTGAGTGGTCAGAAGACTAGAAAGGCGCTACACAAGTACAGTCCATTAACCTATTAGTATTTACCAGCCCTTTAGCAGCTATTTCACCTATGGACGATACACTCTAGCTCTCAGGATCACACATTGGGTTCACTCCTGAGAACAAAGCATCAGTGTTAAATGTGAAAACTGATTCACAACACAAGAGGGCGCCTTCATCCTGCTAACCAGGGATGTAGTGGAGGTTAAAGCACCTCAACTCACTTTGTCAGCTCAGTGATCTCCTGCTCCAGCTTCTCCTGAAGCTCTTTGACTCGACTCACTTCAGTTTCCTGCTGGGATCTGACCTGCTGCTTCACATCGGAGCTTCTTTTCTGGATGAGACGGATCAGCTGAGTGAAGATCTTCTCACTGTCCTCCACTGCTTTATCAGCAGAGCGACTGATAGCCTCCACCTCACGCTCCTCTACAGCTACAAAGGGACCCATCTTTGGCCCAATCTTTCTGACTGAACATGCATTTTTGTTGTTTAGTTGAATATTTTGAATACAAATTGTTTGTGTGTCTTGAGGGGTTAGCCAGAACCAGCCTGGTTTGCCACTGTGGCAGCTACATTAGGACTCAGCTAACAGCAGCTACATTAGCAGTAAGAGTTAAGGTAGGTAGAGCAGCCGGAGGACGTCAGTGGGAAAACCAGACCATATTTCCTTCATAAAATATGATGCAGTTTCACCCAAATCACTGATGAAGTTGTGTTTCTGTACAGTAATCAGTGAGCTCTGGCCCTCCAGAAACAATCTGCTCCGGTAGAGTTTGCTCTCTTTTAGGAGAAAGAGTTTTCAGGCTTTACTGCATTCTACAAAAGTACATTTCTGGGAGAGGTAGGGTTTCTTATTGTGCATTACATAGTTCTTAAGAAGGATTGAAAATAATGCTTCATTTTTGAAATTCATTATTCACTTTTGGTCAGTGGCGGACTGGTGGCCTGGCCGCCCAACTGGCCCGCTCGGCAATTGCAGATGGTCGATACCAAAGGCTCGGTTCGGGTTGCGCTTGATTTTGAAATAAACAATCCGTCGTGCGGCTCATTAGGGTATCTGCCTCGCTGAAGCTCACACACACACACACACACACACACACACACACACACACCTCCTCCCTCACCTGTAGTTCTGCATGCTTGGAAAATGGTGCGAGATCGACAGCCCAAGAGGAAAGGTAGAGTAGAGAGGGAGAGGTTTAAAAAGTTAAAAGCACTGACAAAAAAAAAAATTTTAAGGGGGAAAAAAAAAAAAAAAAAAAAAAAAAAAAAAAAAAACAAAACCAACCACCAAAAAAAAAAAAAAAAAAAAAAAAAAAAAAAATTAAAAAAAAAAAAAAAAAAAAAAAAAAAAAAAAAAAAAAAAAAAAAAAAAAAAAAAAAAAAAAAAAAAAAAAAAAAAAAAAAAAAAAATATAAAAAAAAAAAAAAAAAAAAAAAAAAAAAAAAAAAAAAAAAAAAAAAAAAAAAAAAAAAAAAAAAAAAAAAATGAGTGAGTGAACGTTGTAACCTTTTCTTTTTTTTTTTTTTTACTCACTGTGACTATTGTATCATATTTTACATTTCTTTCTGTGTGTTTGAAGTTTCCTTGTTTAATGTTACAGAGAATAAACCTACACATCTGCAGTGCGCCACCTGTGTACCTCTCACTGTTGCTATGATACTATGGTTGACACAGTGGTCAAATTTATAACTAGTCTGGTACCTGTTACATTAAAAATAGGATTGGTCTCAAGTTTAGGGGGATTAAAAGTGTAGTAGTAAATGAAATAGAATAGAAATGTCAGTTTATGTGATTTGAGTACAGGTTATTGCAGCACAACAGAAACATTTATTTTGTAGGGGAAAGAAACAGAAAAAGCTGTGTGTGGGCGCATGTGGAGCCTTTGCTTTATTATTTTACACTCTTACATCGGTAGGCGCCCAACCTAACTCACTCTTGGTGTTTTGCGTTAATCGGGTGGTGGTGGCCTGGGATGGTACTAAATTCCCGGCCTGAATTATTGTCCCAGTCCGCCCCTGCTTTTGGTGATTGGAGTCATCTGGATACCCTTGCACTTCCTCTGACTAACCACAGGGTGGTGGTGTTTCTCTCTGATGTTTAATGTCAGCACCAGCAGCAAACACAGAAATCCACCATATGATAAACTTTAGTTTCCAATCTGTCACACAGCCATGGTGGAAGAGCTTATTTATTGGTGTGACACCTATCTAACACCGTACAGAGACATGTAATGTCACACAGGTCTCGTCTGGTGAGACAGTTGCAATATGTTGAAAATGATCAAACTGTTCAGGGTTATAACATACATGATAGAAAAACCATCTCTTAATATGATATTAAATATATCATAAATGTACCTTTATTATTAATTTATGTTATTTATTGCTGACTCATAAGATTGTTTAAAATCCAGATCATGAAGAAATAAGACTTGTCAACAGAGGTCAAGGAGCCAGAAATCCCCTCCCCTAATGAGTAAAATAAACAATAAAAACAAAAAATTAGACATCATGAATTAACCATCAAGAGAGAAACATGTCTTGAAATAACTTCTGTTAATTCAATTTGAAGAAACGATGATGGTAGAGAAAAACACAAATATCTGATGAATAAAATGTCATATACTGACACAATGTTCAGTTTTCTGATAAGAAGGACAGAGGCCTCGTTAGAGTTTGAGAGAGCTGACAATCTTACAAATTGTTTTTTTCAGCAAAAAAGTTCATTAGTAGTTTTCTGATGATCCCTGTTTAAGTTTTTTCCAATGTAATTTCTTATCAGTTGAGAAACTTGAGATATGTATTTTCCCTCTACTGACACTCTAGCATAATCTCCGTCATACCTCCTGCCCCTTCCCACAATCATTATGAAATCTCACTTTTTAATATTTAATGTGCGATGTGAAATCATCTTGAAACTGTCACCAATTCCTCATTTAATTTCACTTACTAGAGTGTGTAAGTTAAGATTGCAGAGAACAAAAAAGGAAAACAAAACTTATAAACTAATGAAAAATCATTCCTATACATTTTTAGAAAACAATATTTAAGCAGAGAGTTTGAGGAGTTCATGAGTGTGTACAGCAGCAGATATGAATCTGTTCTCAGTGGTTATTAGGACTCATAAAAAACTGTTGACAGCGAATCAACACTTCCTTTCCTGCAGCAGACGGGCTGTGTGGGTTTCCTCTCTGCAGCCTCCTCACCGTTAGCTGCACTTTTTCACATTAATAACACAATGACAGTTACAACCATCGACTCTGGTTAAAGAATCATTCCAGGAACTTCAGTTTGATTTCAGCTCTCAGTACTCACTGTGAAAGTTGTCTTTAATTCAAACAGTTTTATTGATTCTGTAAAGGTGACAGTTTAATGACAGTTTCTCCAGCCTGACTCCAACTTGTAACATAATACAACATATTAGGACATGTTGGAAAGGATCATAGCCTGCATACATTAACATCATCAATACAAAGACAATTTCTAATTTATTTGTTCATTCTTAACATGTTACAAATTAGAATAGAAACTGATCAAGCTGCTGTATCATCATTTTATAGCAGTTGTAGCTTCAAAGCAGCTCGCTCTGCTGTTTGTCAGCAGTGTCGTCAGCGTAGAGTTTTACATCCACACTGACACAGTTATAAAAGGACCTCAGCACTAAAGCCAGTGACACTGATTGTGTTTCTAATTTTTTGCTATGAAGCCAAACTGAAATTCACAAATACAATACAAGAACAGAAAATAAAAACATAGAAAATATAAACAGTAAATATCTAGCAGACAGATAATGATTCAGCTTTTCTATGATTATACGAGTCACAATTAAAAGTGGAAATAAACTAGAGCTAAACTAAACTAAACTAACACTGCAGTAGCAAAGAATTTACACTAACAACCTCAAATATATATGTGTATGTGTATGTATTTATATTTTCTGGAGCACTTTATTGAACCTGTTTTTTAAAAGATAGGTTTCCCAATGAACCACAAAAAAAATTAAATCTAAATTGATATTTCTGTCTGCTAATCAAAGTGATAAATGAGATGAATTGATGATATTTGACAGTCAGTCAGAATGTGTGCAGTTGGTGGACAGTCCCTTGTTTCTGAGGATCATCAGCAGAGAGAGTCCACAGCAGTACACCAGACTCTTCACTATCAGCACTGTGTACATCAGACAGAGCAGCTTCACCTGGCACTGAGACTGGAAGGACACTGACAGACAGACAGACAGACAGACAGACAGACAGACAGACAGACAGACAGACAGACAGACAGGTCAGTCTTCTCTCCACACTGTTTCAGTCTGTTCAACTGTGTAAATTTCATCAGTATAACTTGGACGTTTCCAGACGGGACAACCAGCTTTACATGAAGACAGGGGTCAGCTACAGTTTGAATGAAAGCTCAAAGGCCCTTATTAAATACAACAAGTCAGGGCCCCACCAAACTTTTAAGGGTCTTAAATAAGATCTGATTTTCTGTTTGATCCAAAACAAAAACTTGGAGCTAAAAGACACTAAAAAGCTCCGTAGAGCTGCAGAGTTGGTGATGAATATCTGTGAGTTCACAACTACCAAAGACACTTTCACTTTACACAGAGTCATTAGATTAATTCTTAATATAGAAATATTCATAGAGGAGCTTTAAGATATAGTCCCCAATGTTTTGGCAGAGAGGCAGCAGGTGATCTTACAGTCAGCTTGCTGCAGAGCTGGCAGGTCTGCTGGCTCTCTCTCTGGAGGACAGGAGGCTGCTGGAGCTGGAACCTCTGAAACAGAAAAGGAGTCAAAAAGAAATGTCAGTCCTCTGCTCCTCTGCTCTCTTTGACAGCGTCTCCACATGAAGCTGAATCACTGCTGAACACAGTCACCAAGCCTTCATTACCTTGTTCTGTTTGGGCCTCCACTGTGAACCCCTCGTGATGGACGGAGCAGCGGTATTTATATGTGCTGTTCTCTCGCTGAGGGATCAGCAAGATGGAGGTGGTGCGTCCCGACTCTCTGAGCTCCAGCTGCTCTCCCTCAGCAGAGGTCACGTCTTCCTCATTACCATTGTCCTTTTGTCTTTTCCAGGAGAACCGGACCAGAGGAGGAAACATGTCTGAGGCCACACACAGCAGGGAGCTCTTCCCCTCCAGGTGGGCTCTGGATGCTGCTGGGTACACGCTCACCACGGGCTTCACTATCTGCTCATCTGAAGTTTGACAGCAGCAACAAGCAGCACAGACACACATTCACACAGTCAACAGCAGCTTACAGCACTGCACTGCATTCAGTCTGATCCTGGAAACTACATGGACTCTGATCACTAAACTACTCATCAATACAGCACAAAGTTCAATTCTTCAATCTGCCTTCAAGAAAAGAAAAAGTATTTTATATATTATGGTTAATGTTATTTTTTATAGTAAAGGACAAATTGATCTTAACATCAAACACAACAGCCGATGGATGATTACAATATATTAGATATATTATATATTTACCAATATTCTTCACTCTAACTGCCAGATATCTACGGATATGAGACTTTATTGATCCTTCATGGGAGAATAATTAATATAACGTCATAAAATAAAATAAATCTGGAAATGTAGAAATCTTTAAATGTAAACTCAAAGTGAACTCTGTAGCTGGTTTTTAACTAGGAATGTTTTTTATTTATTATTTACCTCATTTTATTCTGTTATTTTATCAGATGTAAATTTCATTGTAAATGTATTTGATCAGTTTCTTTATTTTCTTTTTAATCAATCTTATTGATTTCATTTGTCTTTAATTATGGTGTATTAATCTATTTGATCTAGTTTTTAGTATAGCTTTAAACACTATTTTTATATCTGTAAGATCTAATTAACTGTATTTTATTTTATTTATTTTTGTATTTTTTTGTAAAATCTGATTGAATACTTTTTGAAATTATAATATGTTCAGTATCTGATACATATTTACCGCTATATACTATCAAACGTGTTTACTTTTACAAATTGGAAATTATGTTAAACATCATATAAAGTATTAAGATAGAAATGTGTGTGTATGCTATTATATATCATCATTATAGAAATGTATTAATGAATGAGCATCATCCACTAAAAGACAATACAATTGTCATTATTTACATTTTACCATTATATTTTTAATTTTTTCCTACACAACATGTTTTAAGTTAAATGCTTTTCAAACACATTTACTGATATACATTCAATCATATTTAATATATTATATTGTTTTATAAAACAAGAGATGGTTCTGAATTACTGAGATGATCAAATACTGTATATCTGTAACATTGCCAATATTGCACAATGATCACTGACATCATTAAAATATATGTTGAGGTGTATTTGTTATAATTAAATCCAGCAAGGTCGACTTATTTTGTGCTTTAGGATTTGGCCTTGTTGGTGCATTAATGAGTTGCACAAGGTTTAAGGAGTCACAGAGTTCTTTAAAACAATCTGCCAGCAGATACTAAAACATGTGTTTACTTTTACACTTCTGAAATTATATTAAACATCATAAACTATTTATATTAAAAGTCTATAAAGATACAAATACATATTTATACATTATATATCAGTCATCTATATTCATCATATATAGAAATAGAAATATATAAATTGGTACGCATACATTCTCTTTATATCCAGTATCTGTTGGCCTTCAGCTATGAGTATATTTTCCTTTTAAAGACATTTGTACCATCATATAAAATACAATTAGCAAAATCTTACCATTAAAAACACTTTTTTCTTATACAACACATTTAAAGACACATACTGACACATATTAATAATATTTATTATCATATATTATCTAGTTTCATTAAAACAGGAGATAGTTCTGAATTACTGAGATGATCAAATACTGTATATCTGTAACATTGCCAATATCATACTTTTTCTATATAAATTAGTTTGATCTCATGCAGAAATAAAGAATAACTTCAGTTGTGCAGTGAGATTTAAACATCTTTTCAGGAATTATGAACCTTTTTTATGTAACAATAGCTGCATGGCTGCAAGAATTCTCTACTAATTATGAAAAAACTAACATGTAAAGCCTGAAGCAGCAGAAACTCATTAAAAACACATTTTCAACTTGTTCAATAAAACAACTGAAGGAAAATGAAGGTTTATTCTTACCTGTTACATACAGTTTAGTTCCAGAGCCAAAGATGAGGTAGAACAAACCTCCCACAGTGAGAGAGACTAATACAAAAACCTGTCTGCTGTTGAATGTCTCTTTAGACACACTAGCAGTGTTGCTCTATGGATGGTAATGTCTGTCCGTCCACTACATTAGTCCACATGGATTGGACCTGGACCAAAGGATGGATGGATGGACAAATAAAATCTTGTACAGACATTCTTGGTCCTGGCTCCTGGAAGTTGCTCCATGTCCTCCCTGATTCATATTCTTCATATACGTTTACAGTCTACCTATACTATTCATTCTATTGTACATATTGTTGTTTTGGTCTATTCTGTACATACAACATTTATTGTATCTCATCCTGGAAGAGGGATCCCTCCTCTGTTGCTCTTCAAGGTACAAAGTAAGTTATTCTGTCAGTATACAACCAAGGTTGCACAATGAAAAGAAAGTAGCAGGTGGGCTGGTCCTGCCGTTCTGGCTGGGTGGATCGTCTCTTTAATCCAAACCCCACACTTCCTTTGCTGATGACTGCAGTCTATTTCTGTCAGAGGTAATACGTGTTTGAGCAATAAAGCTGAAAACAGATTGAACCTAAACAGAGAAGTTTGAAGGAGCTAGCCTACCGACCGCAGCATCTGAATGTGCAGCCGTTCCCAAAGCAGTAGAAATAATCAGGAGTTTTCCACCTTGATTTTTCACCTGTTAAAGGGTTTTTGTGGAGTTTCTCTTTATCTGAATGGAGGCTGTGAGGATAGAGGGTGTCGTATGCTGTACAGATTGTAAAGCCCCTTGAGGCCAGTTTGTGATTTGTGATATTGGTTCATTGGGTGAAGGGATGAGTCTTAAAGTGGAGATGAAACAGTCAAATATACATACATTATAATATATAAATGATAATAATAATCTAAGTCTCTTGCTCATTAGGAACAAGAATTGTACATTATGTGGATAAGAGGAGCTTCACTGAGTGAGCCTCTGAGAGAAACTCCGGTCAAATATACATACATTATAATATATAGATGATAATAATTTATAAATGACCGTATAAAAGTAAGCCACTGTTAAGAAAAAGTATTTATTAATACCTCCATCATTGTTTTAGTCAAGCCTGCTGTCACAAGAATGATAGTTCATTAGGAACGCTAGCACAACCCTGTACTATACTGAAAAAAGTGATTCTGAGCATTTGTAAATAAATCTGTGAAATTAACAATAAAAATCTCAGTTTGTATCTTTACATGAAAATGTATCGTTTGAAATTAATATGCATTTGTTCAAAATACAATATATTGTGTGTGTTTTCATTTATGATCCCCCTCCATCTTCTCAAGTACAAACACTCAACAAACAATAATCCCGCCAACTGACACTTGCATTCTGGGAACCTTTTTCCAGAGGCTGAGTTTATGGTTGAGTCTGAACTTTAAGGTTAGAATACATTTTGCCAAGTAGCTGGTTAGATTAGATATTACTGTCGTTTCACTTTTCAGGATGTTGTTTGTGGTTTTTTCGTGTCCTGGCTCCAACAGTTTCCATAACTTTGTCGAGTCTTTTCAGTTTAATTTGAACATGAACGTTAGCACGTGGCTTTACTCGAGGCCTCCTGTATTTGGTCCGTCCTGCACGCGACTTCAAAACCTACCGGGAGCGTTTCAGCAGCGATCGTTTAGCCCGCCGCCACACTTTGTTTACTTGCTCAGATTTGGCCATTTTCCCGGTGTATGTTCTTCTAAACATGCTTCTACATGTGTGAATATGCTACGTAGTTAATAAGTTTCGCTTTTGTCTGTTTTTACAACCGGCAGTTTGCACGGGGTATTTTATTTAGAAAATCCGCTCAAGTCGGTCGGTGTAAAGGGACGCGTGCTGCTCGCGTCAAGCGTCAAAAATAGAAACTAGTTGATTGTAGTGTCATTTGAAGTGAACATTAGTATGTGGCTATAAGGAAAAACCACACTCCTGCTATGTTTAAGGCTTGGTTCGAAGAGCTAACGGGATCGCCAGAAATTAGACGGCGCCAGCCAGTTTCCAGTTTTCATAATGTTGCAGAATTAAAAAATCAACTTTGCAATTATTAATGTATGAACAGAAGAACTGTTATTTTGTTCAAGCAGTGGCCAGAAGTCATAGAAAGTAATGTGGAAACACTGCTGTCATATCAGACATTCAGCATCACATTCAGTGTCATGAAGAGTGTAACTGTTTTAAAGCAGGAAGATATATCTTGTGTTTTGTTTTAAATGTGTGTTTTTATGTAACTGCTGACATTTTTCTCCTTTTAAAGAGCTAATTTATTCTAAGGACTGCTGATTAAGTAACAGCTGAATAAATATATAATGTTCTTCAGAAAGGATGTGAACGCATGCAAGAAACAGAAATAATCTGCAAAGAGATAAAATGAACATTAGATTAATGATACATGTGGAAGACGTAAAATAAAGATGTTTAGGTCAAAGCAAATCTGAAAAGTTGAGTTACTAGTTTTCATGCATTTTATTTTGGACATTTAATATAGTTTAGTTTTGGTTAATTGCCATGGTCAGTAACTAACTATGACGTATCTTTACCAGCTGTCTCTACAACTACGGATGAAGGTTTGTATATGCAAACACTGGTTAATGGTAGGCTGAACAGTGAGGACTTCCTTCTGTGTCAGAGGGAGCGATCACATGCCAAAATTAAGCTGTAAAGAAAAACTTTGCTTACTTCATATTTACCTGATGAGGCTGCCACAATGAAAGCTATTCTTACCTGATTACCTGTGAAAAAAAGAAGCAGTATTCTTCTGGTGCAGTATCCCTTATCACTTAAATGTCGGTTTCAGTGTAGTCTTTGGATTCATTTTCCTGTGTCTGTAATTCTTTTCTCTCTGTATCATTATGTTTCTACATCTCCATGTTTCTCTCTTGGTCTCTCTCAGATCGAGGAGGAATTCCACAGGATCACACTGAAGCCACTGCAGTCCACATTCCTGGGCAAGTTGGACCAATACACACCCAAGCTGTTGAGCCTGTACAGGAGGAAGGGTGGAGCAGTGGGAAGGAACTTGATGAGACCCTTGACATGTTAAATGAAGCATGTATTTACAACAGTGTAGTTAGTTTTATGTAGTTGCTTTCTGACGTCTGTAATCTCATATTTTATATTAATCTCATATTTCTCATATTAATGAGTAATCTCATTTCATATTTTTGTAGGTTGTGATCAGATGGGAATCTATTGGAATATGATTTTGCTTCGCTATATGATTATTAAAAACACTGTAGTGAACGAACAAGAAAGTAATGACCGATGTATAACCATTTATAGAATTATGTAGCTAACAGAACCAAATATATGATTTATATAAAGCTGCATTGCTTTATTGAATGAGCGAAAGATGATTTCTCCAACAATAGGTCTTAAATTGACTTAAAATTGCCTTAAATGGCATTTAATCGACCTCTGTGTACCTGTACACACCCTTGCTAAGCTACCACAACAATCTGATCCTCTGTTTGAAGGGGGAACAAAGAGTTATGCATCCTTCACATTACTATACTGTACAATAATACGTTTTATTCTATCTGGTGTATTTCACAGGTTTTCGATGACGACGATGCTGCAGCTGTCCAAGAAGCCATTACTACATTTGTCCTCGGCATCTTTGTGGTCAGTAAAGCCAGGGATGGTCTCCCCAAGCAAGCTGGAATAGCCATCGAGGGAGCAGAAGTCCTTTTTGGTATCCCAGATGTGGCACATGCTTGCACCTATCTGATGGGCCTTATCTATGCCTTGGAACTAAGGTACCCTAATAAACTGAAATACACATTTTAGGTCTTTCAGAAGATCTTTCTAGGGCTGGAGGATGCAAACACAAAAATGTCCTCCAAAGTCCATGATCTCAAGGTCTGTTTGCATGCTTAAAAGCCCCACAGATGGTGTTGGAAGTTTAGGATCTGAGTGAGCTCACTCTTATCAAGTTTTACAGTTAGTTTTACACTGCACATTCTGAAGTTCTCCCAATGCACTCTCTCACTACTCGGTTTATTCTATGATGCTGGACAATATTTAATTTGATTGAATTTGATGATGCTGGCGCATGCTTTATTTTGTTATGTATTGTGAATTCTATCTGTTCTCTGCACTTTAAATGGCACACGTAATTCAGCTCCAGCTCAAGTAAAGCATTTAAAGTAACCTGAACTCTGTTTTTCATGTACTGCCACAAGAGGCAGAGAAACCATGCAGAACTGGAAATTTCTTTACTACATTTTTAAATTTTGAGAGCTGCTGGATTTTGGTTTTTTTTTTTGCCTTATCAATGTATCTGAATGTAGCTGTGAACTTGAATGTAGCTGTTTTAACAGCTAGGATTTCATTTTGTTATGGTGTTCTGACCTCTAAGAAAGACTGTCAGTGGGGTTCTGATAGCATGTCTTGTGCTGACGGCATTATCCCTTCAGTGTTCATGACTCTGTGGAATGGAGTTCATATTTTATTGTCTAAAGCTAAACAACTTCCAAGTCTTGTTTAGGGGTAAGATGCATAATTATACCTTGACTCATGTGGGTGTTGTTCATAGTATACAGTGTGATAAATCGATTTGTAGTTTGGTCCATACAATGTAAGAAAATGGTGAAAAATCAATCACTGTTTCCCAAATCCCAAGACGCAACCTAATATGTCTTGTTTTGTCCTGATCAACAGTCCACAATTTAAAACATTCACATCAGAGAATCTGGGATTTTTCTTCTTAAAAAAATTACAAATGGCCCGCATGATGAAATATAAGAATCTGCCAATCCACTGTATTTATTAGAAACAATATCACTGCTGTGGATTGTGTTTTTTAAATGACATACTTATTCCACTGTAAGTTGTGTCTAAGCAGAGAGACGAGCAGACACTGTGTGTCCCCAGCATAACCGCCCGAAGTACTAAGAGACTTGAACTGAGATTCTCTCAAAATGATAAACAGCAGACAATGCTCTAAACAACTCAAAGTGTTTCTGTGCCAATGTTACATGTTACACATACTGATAAACATTTCCATATGCTACTGGAATTCTGTGAGCCATTACAACTCTTTCACATTGTTATTTGATACATAACAATCTATCAAATGACTAAAAATATTGATTATAACCAAGCATTTCGTACCTCTGCCACAGTGAACAGTCCTGGTAAGATGATCTTGAACTTCATCTCTGACGGCCTCCTGTATGCAAAGGTTCTGGCCATCTTCTTATCATTGTGTCTCTTCTTGATCTCAGATAACAATGCCATGGTCTCTGAACTGCAACCTTTACAGTGCTACATTCAAATCTGGAATAAACAACAACAAAGGGATATTAGGAAAGGAAACTTAACGCTGCCTGTTAACATACCACAGGCAAGTTCAACAGTGCTACCTTCACCTAATCAAGGAAGATGATGCTTTTAAGAGAACTAGAGATTTACTAATAAATAAGCTATTCAGAATGAGAATTAACATCATCTAATTAATGTTCCTGAAACAAAAATACTTCTACCCAATACACAGTAGTTGAGTATCTAATTTTGATCCACTGTGATGACAACTGAGGTTGAAGAAGAGAGTTGAACTGTAACTGTGAACTTTTTCTGATTCTCTTGAGTGGTAGGACAGACTTCCACTACAGTTCTCCTCTGCATATCCTGTGAGGAGAATGTTGGGTCCGGCCATGTGGTCGAACAAAGAGATTTTTTCAGGGGCCTTGTTGGAACCATAAAGCCAAAGAGACTCTGTCCTCCTTGCTTCTCGCTGAGATCACCGTCCGTTAAGGTACGACTCTTATAGCACTAGAGAGCACTCTCTTTATCTTTTTAAAACCCCTTTTTATTTTTTTCTAAAAGTGTGCCATCCGTCTTCAAACTCGCTGGACGAGCCAGACTGTTACACCTTTTCCCTCTTTTTTTAACGATTGTCAATTAATCCGGGATCCCGCAGAGACAGCAAGCAGCCGTTGTCTCTCTTTAACTACCTGCAGAAGGACCGATCGCTGATCGCTGTTTTCTTCACATAAGTCGACTTTGCTGATCCGGTACGCTGCCAGACGAGGGACCAGCCGCCGTTAGTCTGGGACCAGACCACGAGGCTCGAGGACCAAGCTGAATCAGCATCCATTCAACGCAACGTAAGGGCATTTAATTCAAACGTCTGGGCAGAGACAGTTTAGTTGTGTTATTATTATTACTATTATTAGTATTATTTTGTGTAATCATCACCGTTATAAACTGTACCTTTATCCTCACATTACTGTATAACTCACACACACACACACACACACACACACACACACACACACACCTATACACGTGTTTTGGGGACCAGATGACGGTACCCCAGCAATTAGACACGTATCATAAATCACACAGTCCATTTAAACTGACCGCCATGCTGGGAAGGCAGTGTAGCGTCATCAGTGAGACTTCGTCATCACTGTAACGTTACCTCCTCCTCCATCTAGGCCGTCACCTTGATACACACCTCCCCTCGCGTGGGTGTGTCTCGCCTACCTCTCCTGACCCCCTCTCTCCCTCACACACACACGTACACACACACACACACACACACACACACACACACACACACACACACACACACACACACACACACACACACACACACACACACACACTATATCCAGGCATTCCTGTTCGCCAATCTTTGATTTCTTTAGTAGTGGTAATACCGATTATAATTATATGATAACAGTTAAATTGATGATTCATTGTTAAATAAACTGCATTATATTTTCAATAGTCGGTTTCTGTGGTCATTGTGTGGAGTGTTATTGTACAATTTGCTGGTTGGCGGGTTCAGTGCTTGCATCCACGCCTTCATATGTATGGTTTCCCCTTTGATTTAAATATTTAGATATTAAAGTTAAAGTAACCTACATGTAATTTTCAGACTGTAAATTGCAGATTTGATTGATTAGTCCCTGGTAACAGGGTGGTGCCCCGAGGAACATTCTGTAATTAATAATCAAAATATTAATTACGTAATTACCCAAATGATTAATTTGAATTATTAAATTTTTGGAAATAGTGCAGGATGAAGCTTTAGCTTTCTGTTGAGCAAATATTTCATTTGATCATTTCTTTTTGAACACAGAGTCCCAGGGGGTGTAGAGAGATTCCTGCAGGCGCAACCCGGTCTCACTCCCAAGTGGTCAAATCCTGCAGCTCGGTCAGTGGCCCTCCGCTTCAAAATGTGACGCTGTAGGTATCCAGCAGCAGAACAAAGAGGAGGATCTGAATCTTTATCTCAAACATCTTCTTTGGAATTTGTTCTTCTATTATACAAAATGACTTTTACTTTTCATCTGTTTCTGTTTAGTTTGTACTTTTATTGTTTTCTCTTGATTTGATTTCATCATTGTGCTTCTGTTTGTATCCTTTCTCCTCACTGTGTGGAACAACAATAAACCTGCTGAAATATCTGATCAAAATATCAATCAATAGAATATGAAATCAATCCTGACAGCAGGAAAGAAAATCAGTCCCTCAGTTCAGTATGTTTGTGACTCTGGCTGAGATGGAGGTGAAAAATGTGAACCTGGGCTGTGGTTTACTGCTCTCTTCCTGTCACACACACTGTTTGACATCTGTTGGTTTTTGTTCAGGCTGCAGGGATCATTTCTCACTGTGGGGAGCTTCCTTCCAACAGGAGCAGTAGTAGGTGGCTGAATGACTGAGTTCAACTGTCTTGATCTGCAACTCACAGCCGTTCTCTTTATTCACAGCTGAGAAATCATTTTTCTGAGGATGATTGTACCTGGTTTGTATGTTACAAGTGTTCTTGTTAAAATAAAGAATCCGTGTGAATGTTTCTGTGTCTTTCTTCTGGTACCAGCGTATATTATCACTGTCACACTGGTCAGTTCCTCCACAGCTGAAGGAGACGGTTTGACCAACTCTCCTGGTCAATGTTAAATCATCCTGACTCAGCTCTGCTGCCATGGCAACCAGCGCTGTAGAGAAACAGACAGATAGATGAAGGTTAGTGTGACAGTGTTTGTTAAAGGTTGACTTTGTTGGCTCCTGATTGGCTGGAAACACTCACCTGAACACAGACAGCACAGAGCAGCAGCTGGGAGGAAAAGCATTTTGTGCAGTGGTGTTTCCTCTGGTGAACCTGGGGAGAAGTGGCGCTCTGATGCAGCTGAGGCCAAACAAGGACGAGCTGTGAGATCAGACGAGGGCCACGTGGTTTCTAACAGGTCCTCAGACCTCCCATCAGCCCCTGCGGCCGACAGATAAGGCTGCCGCTGCTGATTGACAGCTCGGCTGAAGCTGCTGTGTGCTTTTCATTTCTTATTGACACTATTTCTCTTTGTTTTATTCTCATTATTTGGAGCTTTTTTCTGGATGATTCTTTTTTCCCAGACTTCTCTGTTTCTCTGAACTGATTCAGTGAGAAGTTTCTTCGTCTTGATTTGAATCTGACAGCAGATGAAAAATCTGGGTGACGATGATGCAGAAATAGAAAAAAGCATTCCTGTTGGCACAAACACATTCAGGTTGGTGGTGAATTTAGTAACACAGACTGTTATCTGTTGTTTAACAGCTGGGATGAAAATACAAAACTACAAATCCACAAAACTCCTCAACTGTGATTTGAAGCCTTAAACGTCCCCTTACATTTCTGTCATTTCATTTCATCATTTCATTTCTAGGACACATAAAACCTTTTCCACACACAGTATCACATCTTTATTGTGGATTCTGTTTGTAGTGCCCCTAATGCTAACCCAAAGGAAGTAGTAGTAGGGCAACTAACATCTAGCTAGGTCCGAGGTGTGGTGCCTTTAATAGCTCAGGACGAGTTAGTATGGGGATCGAACAGTTGACAGTATTTATTGCCTCACCCAACAATATCAACAGCAATTTAGATGGAATGAAAATAAAATCTAAACTAAAATAGAGCTCTCTCAGTTGTATAGTAAAATAAAAGAAATAGTCCTTTAAGGAGTCTGATATTGAGTTCAGAGTTCAGGGTTCAGTTCCTGATCCTTGTACGTGTGTGCACTGAGTCTGCTACTACCCGGGTAGAGTTAATAGTGTGTACGCAGTCTTATCTGTTCCTGAATGGGTAAAGTTGTCTGTGTCTGGTCGTGCGGCGGTCCTCACTGCGTCCCCGACCCTCCACAGTCACTCTGGGCTCGCCATCATTGGATCCTCTAGATTCTTTCTGGTAGCTCAATAAACCAACCTGCACAAGTAGTGCGAGTATTAAGTTACTCTGTTCTGTTCTTATTTCTAACATGAGACCTCATTAACTTATTTTCTTAGTGCATCAATAACCAGTGACTAGAACATACTTTGTTGACAATGGAATGAATTACCACATGTAATAGCAACTGGTACTTTAAGCACCAACAAATCTTAATCATGAATTTCTATAAACCTCAACAATTGGCTCATGCGCGTAAAGCTGCATGCTGCCTGTTACTCCAGCCTTTGAGTCTGCTTTTTTAACTTCTTAACTTTTATTCTCTTTTTGTTCATTCTTATTTTTTCACTGTAACTCTATGAAGTCCTGCCCTCTCTAACGAGGTTGTTTGAGAGAGTTTTTGTGTTTTAATAACGCTTCCACCGGGACACGCTGCCGTTGTTTACTCCAGAGAACAGCTGAACGCACTTATGCCTGCGACCACTTTACACTTGCCATTTTTGCATATTTGAAAGTGGGACTTTAAATTATACTATATATATATATACATATATATATATATGTATGTATATATATATGTATGTATATATATATACATACATATATATATATGTATATATATATATATATGTATATATATATATGTGTGTGTATGTCTATTATAGTATGGAGTAATATAATGAAAGTAATTTCCCCCTGGGATTATTAAAGGATGTCTGACTCTGATTCTGAATTGGTATTTTAACATCTACAAATTAATTATTTACCATCACTTTCTATATGTGACATTGTTTTTAACTGTTTCCAGACATCATTTTAATATTTTAGACTTTAAATATGAAATTTAATTGGATCACTACTAATGTATTTATCATGTACATTTTAATAAACAAAAGCAGCTCAAACACAGTGTAGTTGGGTTACAACTTATTAAAATGTATAACCAATTTAAAGCTGAATGATTTTAATATGAACACAATAAGTGCAATGCACCTTTAATATTTTTACTTACTTTTATTTTTACTTCACTTTATTTGCTAGTGATTAGCATTACAACTTTTTTAAGAACAGTGATACAATATTCATTAAGACTAACATTTAGCCTTAGGTTAACCATTACCCAATTTTATAATTATTTTAAATTATGTTATAGAATTCATCTTTACTATGTTCATATATTATTTTCCAGTGAATCCCTCACTTTCAACCTGTAGTTATCAGCTCATACTACAGTTTATATGACAGTACTTCTATCTGTTCTGTGCTGCTGTGAAGAATAAAACCTTCACTCTGCTGCCCTCTAGTGTCTGCAACAACACACTGCTTCAAACTGTACTGCTACTGTCACTACTACTACAACTGTTTCTACTATAAGTGCCTTCTGACAGGGGTGGACTGGCCATCTGGCATACCGGGCATCGTCCCCCAATGTGGGCCGTTGACCCAATGTGGTCCGGTCCGGTCCGGTCCGCTATGTTTTTTCTTTTCTTTCTCTCTCTAAATTCCCTCCAGTTGGGCCAATTGGCTACAGAGGGCTAGCAGTGTGTTGCCAGCATCGACACATATTATTGGTCTATGTTTGTCATTGTCAATCAATCAGTGCTGTCAATCACAACACAAATCAGGGTGGGCGGGACCTCATGGCATGGGCCGGAGTGGCGGGACGGGCTGCTGCTGAGCTGAAGATGGATAACCGTAAGAAACGCCCGGGTGGCGCTGAAACACTGCGACTTAAAAAGCTGAAGTCTCTGGAGGTGGAAGCTGCTAAATGTTGGACATTGACAGACCTATTTGGTGCCGGGGTCACCACCCCAGCAGGTGCTGCTGCGCCGGGAGACGAGCGAGTGGAGGCAGACATGGTGAGTAACGTTAGCCTGGTTTTTCCATTGAATGTGATGGGACCTCATTAACTGCATACTTGTGACAACATATTAGCCCAGAGTTGAAGGGCTGTGACTGTTGGTAGTTGTGCTTGATTTGGTTTAAATATGCCGAATTGTGATATTATGGGTTATTATTGTTCTAAGTTAGCCAACAGCTGCTTGTTGCCATAGCAACAGTAAGCATTGACATGGACTGATGACTGGAAATAGAGATGCAGAATCAAGCTGTATTGTAAATACAGATGAGATACTTTGAATTTGAGCACAAAATACAAGTAAACCTAGAGGAAATAATGAGTTTAATTTGCAATATTTGCCATTGAATTTATTGTAATCTTTCAATTCATGGGGTTAGAGACTTAATAATGTCTCCATGTCCCTCTCAGGTTGAACACTTGACATGTGAGAGCCTGAGGAGTTGTTCCCCCTCCGTCCATTTTCAAGGACTTGCTCTCTCTCTGCCTCCACTTCACCACTTTTTGGCTACTGAGACGTCTCTGATTGGTTGAGTATGTCATGTGTCTTATAATGTTATATGAATTCATACTTGATTTGTGATGATGACTTAATAATGTTTCCATGTCTCTTTTAGGTTGACCACCCTATATATGAGAGCCTAAGGAGTTGTTTTCCCTCTGTCCCCTTTTGAGGACCTGCTTTGTCTCCTCCATCATTCACTGGGCCACTTTTGGGTTCCTGAGCTTATTTCATGTGGTGAGAGGAATGCAATATGTGTATGTTTAAAGGTTTATGTGAAGAAACATACTATATGTGTGATAAAATGACAATTGGTAATTCATAAATGTCTCTTTATATTCTCTGCTACCATCATCTCCTGTCAAACAGGAGAGAGAGAGAGAGAGGTTATTATGCAACTTGTTTTGTCTCAGATTGAAACAAAAGGTTTGATTAGGATTATTTCCTGGTTGAAGATTTTCATATTGATGATTTGAATTTCAAACATCTGCATATCTTTTAAGTTCAATGAACAGTTATGCAGGTAGGCCTTAGGGCTCTTTTGAGACTTCAGTCATCCTTCATGACAGATACATTTGTTCACTAAGTGTCACTACATCACAAAAAGGCTACATGGCTACATATACTTGTCAGTACACAGATACTGAGTACAAGTTGTGTTTGCTGTTTCTTGCAGGTCATGAATTTGGTGAGGAGTGGAGCTGGCTGGCTGCGGACGAGGAAGTAGGGCAATATATACATGTGCACATACACGTATATGAGAATGCATATCTATTCAGACCTGTAATTCATGTCTTAGACTTTTTCACACAGCTATAGATCATTATTTGTTTTTCAATTCTCTATTTATGGTTTCATAATGACTGAGTCACCGTTAAAACAAATGAGTTTCAGCTCTAATGCTGCTACTGTCTGTAATATGTTTCTATTTAGATTATTTGTCAGGAGATTTTGTTATTATTGTCCCAGTCTGCTTTTAACTAATGCTGGGCTTACACCAAAAGATTTTCACAGTCACAGACTAAAAACTGAAAGGGTAGCATGAGGGTTCTTCCCGTTAGTCTCGTCCCACCCCTAGTCATGACATAACTTCTGTTGTGATTTGACACTATAATGAATAAAGACTGATTGATTGATTGCTATAGCTGTCAATTTTAGTCCTTGAGTTCATAGTTACGTGCTTTATTTGTTAACTGCTATCAAGGAATATGACTCTCCTTTGTAGTATGCATGAGAGGAGATGCTGCGAGATTTGTGGACTTCTATGTAGTGTCTGCTGATAATGTAGTGGGCTGGTCTGGACACAAAATGCCAGGGCTGAATTTTTGTCCCAGTCCACCCCTGCCTTCTGATGTTGTTGAATTCATCTCTAGTATTTTGTTTCTATTTTAGATTTTATTGTTCAATCACACAGTCATTGAGAGTTACTGTTGCTTGATCAAACTGGTGTTTATGTAGAGCAGGGCCAATGAGCAGCATCTCAGTTTTATCAGAATTTAGGAGCAGGAAATGATGTGACATGTATTTTAACACAGCAGGCAGCAGTCCTCTAATTTAATAAAAAGAGGTAAAATGGTGCCCCGTGTGAGGCACAGTACTGGAGGCAATTATTCCTAATTGTGCAACATTAATATTTCAGCAGGTCGTCCACAGAATTTGGAAGGTTGTTGGTTCGATGCCTGGCTCCTCCGTTGCATGTCAAAGTGTCCTTGAGCAAGATACTGAATGAGTTAGTTTCTGTTCGATGGGCTTTGACATCACTGTGTGAATGTGTGTGAAAAGGGCCGAATGTGGCTGTAGTGGAAAAAGTGCTTTGAGTGGTCAGAAGACTAGAAAGGCGCTACACAAGTACAGTCCATTAACCTATTAGACGGATCAGCTGAGTGAAGATCTTCTCACTGTCCTCCACTGCTTTATCAGCAGAGCGACTGATAGCCTCCACCTCACGCTCCTCTACAGCTACAAAGGGACCCATCTTTGGCCCAATCTTTCTGACTGAACATGCATTTTTGTTGTTTAGTTGAATATTTTGAATACAAATTGTTTGTGTGTCTTGAGGGGTTAGCCAGAACCAGCCTGGTTTGCCACTGTGGCAGCTACATTAGGACTCAGCTAACAGCAGCTACATTAGCAGTAAGAGTTAAGGTAGGTAGAGCAGCCGGAGGACGTCAGTGGGAAAACCAGACGATATTTCCTTCATAAAATATGATGCAGTTTCACCCAAATCACTGATGAAGTTGTGTTTCTGTACAGTAATCAGTGAGCTCTGGCCCTCCAGAAACAATCTGCTCCGGTAGAGTTTGCTCTCTTTTAGGAGAAAGAGTTTTCAGGCTTTACTGCATTCTACAAAAGTACATTTCTGGGAGAGGTAGGGTTTCTTATTGTGCATTACATAGTTCTTAAGAAGGATTGAAAATAATGCTTCATTTTTGAAATTCATTATTCACTTTTGGTCAGTGGCGGACTGGTGGCCTGGCCGCCCAACTGGCCCGCTCGGCAATTGCAGATGGTCGATACCAAAGGCTCGGTTCGGGTTGCGCTTGATTTTGAAATAAACAACACACACACACCTCCTCCCTCACCTGTAGTTCTACATGCTTGGAAAATGGAGCGAGATGGACAGCCCAAGAGGAAAGGTGGAGCAGAGAGGGAGAGGCTTAAAAAGCTAAAAGCACTGACCACAGATCAGCGAAGTGCTGTAACATAACTGATGTTTGTCAGTAAGGGAGCAGGTCAGACATTAAACACTAGTGGAGACAACAGACACACAACCAGAGCCTATCCAGCACCACCAGCTTCATGAGGAGGTTAGTTCCACTTTGACTAATACAAACTGACTTAATAAAACTAATGTTTTAAGTTGTAACAAAGGATATTGCAAATTTTTGAATATTGTTAACTAACATAGACACAACATAATAAATGATATGAATACTGAAATCCTTGTATTATATTATTTCATTTAACCTTTACTTCACCAGGTAAAATCCCATTGAGATTAAGAACATATTTGTTGTTATATGAACATAACCAATGCTTATAAAAATGGTCAATTAGTGAATTTGAATAAATGGAAATGATGGGTGGCTTTTGGATTTTTCTTTACAAAGGTGGAGAAGGGAGCAGTGTGAGTGAGTGAACGTTGTAACCTTTTCTTTCTTTCTTTTTTTACTCACTGTGACTATTGTATCATATTTTACATTTCTTTCTGTGTGTGTTTGAAGTTTCCTTGTTTAATGTTACAGAGAATAAACCTACACATCTGCAGTGCGCCACCTGTGTACCTCTCACTGTTGCTATGATACTATGGTTGACACAGTGGTCAAATTTATAACTAGTCTGGTACCTGTTACATTAAAAATAGGATTGGTCTCAAGTTTAGGTGGATTAAAAGTGTAGTAGTAAATAGAAATTTCAGTTTATGTGATTTGAGTACAGGTTATTGCAGCACAACAGAAACATTTATTTTGTAGGGGAAAGAAACAGAAAAAGCTGTGTGTGGGCGCATGTGGAGCCTTTGCTTTATTATTTTACACTCTTACATCGGTAGGCGCCCAACCTAACTCACTCTGGGTGTTTTGCGTTAATCGGGTGGTGGTGGCCTGGGATGGTACTAAATTCCCGGCCTGAATTATTGTCCCAGTCCGCCCCTGCTTTTGGTGATTGGAGTCATCTGGATACCCTTGCACTTCCTCTGACTAACCACAGGGTGGTGGTGTTTCTCTCTGATGTTTAATTCATTAAATCAGTCATTAAATTTAATGTATTATTATTTTATGTTATTTATTGCTGACTCATAAGATTGTTTAAAATCCAGATCATGAAGAAACTTGTCAACAGAGGTCAAGGAGCCAGAAATCCCCTCCCCTAATGAGTAAAATAAACAATAAAAACAAAAAATTAGGCATCATGAATTAATCATCAAGAGAGAAACATGTCTTGAAATAATATCTGTTAATTCAATTTGAAGAAACGATGATGGTAGAGAAAAACACAAATATCTGATGAATAAAATGTCATATACTGACACAATGTTCAGTTTTCTGATAAGAAGGA
The DNA here is from genome assembly GCF_905237075.1 of Dicentrarchus labrax. Classification (NCBI taxonomy): domain Eukaryota; kingdom Metazoa; phylum Chordata; class Actinopteri; family Moronidae; genus Dicentrarchus; species Dicentrarchus labrax. Next base: position 26,355,559 of record NW_026136701.1, read on the forward strand.
CAGAGGCCTCGTTAGAGTTTGAGAGAGTTGACAATCTTACAAATTGTTTTTTTCAGCAAAAAAGTTCATTAGTAGTTTTCTGATGATCCCTGTTTAAGTTTTTTCCAATTTAATTTCTTATCAGTTGAGAAACTTGAGATATGTATTTTCCCTCTACTGACACTAGCATAATCTCCGTCATACCTCCTGCCCCTTCCCACAATCATTATGAAATCTCACTTTTTAATATTTAATGTGCAATGTGAAACCATCTTGAAACTGTCACCAATTCCTCATTTAATTTCACTTACTAGAGTGTGTAAGTTCAGATTGCAGAAAACAAAAAAGGAAAACAAAACTTAGAAACTAATGAAAAATCATTCCTATACATTTTTAGAAAACAATATTTAAGCAGAGAGTTTGAGGAGTTCATGAATGTGTACAGCAGCAGATATGAATCTGTTCTCAGTGGTTATTAGGACTCATAAAAAACTGTTGACAGCGAATCAACACTTCCTTTCCTGCAGCAGACGGGCTGTGTGGGTTTCCTCTCTGCAGCCTCCTCACCGTTAGCTGCACTTTTTCACATTAATAACACAATGACAGTTACAACCATCGACTCTGGTTAAAGAATCATTCCAGGAACTTCAGTTTGATTTCAGCTCTCAGTACTCACTGTGAAAGTTGTCTTTAATTCAAACAGTTTTATTGATTCTGTAAAGGTGACAGTTTAATGATAGTTTCTCCAGCCTGACTCCAACTTGTAACATAATACAACATATTAGGACATGTGGGAAAGGATCATAGCCTGCATACATTAACATCATCAATACAAAGACAATTTCTATGATTATACGAGTAACATTAAAAGTGGAAATAAACTAGAGCTAAACTAAACTAAACTAACACTACAGTAGCAAAGAATTTACACTAACAACCTCAAATATATATGTGTATGTGTATGTGTATGTATTTATATTTTCTGGAGCACTTTATTGAACCTGTTTTTTAAAAGATAGGTTTCCCAATGAACCACAAAATGAAATGAATTGAATGAAATAAATTGATGATATTTGACGGAGAGAAAAGGAGAGCAGAAAACAGTCAGTCAGCATGTGTGCAGTTGGTGGACGGTCCCTTGTTTCTGAGGATCATCAGCAGAGAGAGTCCACAGCAGTACACCAGACTCTTCACTATCAGCACTGTGTACATCAGACAGAGCAGCCTCACCTGCCAATGAAGGACAGAACCTGGAACCTCTGAAACAGAAAAGGAGTCAAAAAGAAATGTCAGTCCTCTGCCCCTCTGCTCTCTTTGACAGCGTCTCCACATGAAGCTGAATCACTGCTGAACACAGTCACCAAACCTTCATTACCTTGTTTTATTTGGGCCTTCACTGTTCCCCCCTCATGATGGACGGAGCAGCGGTATTTATATGTGTGGAGAGGGTCCTGATCAACAACTCTGATGGCGGTGGTGCGTCCCGACTCTCTGAGCTCCAGCTGCTCTCCCTCAGCAGAGGTCACGTCTTCCTCATTACCATTGTCCTTTTGTCTTTTCCAGGAGAACCGGACCAGAGGAGGAAACATGTCTGAGGCCACACACAGCAGGGAGGTCTTCCCCTCCAGGTGGGCTCTGGATGCTGCTGGGTACACGCTCACCACGGGCTTCACTATCTGCTCATCTGAAGTTTGACAGCAGCAACAAGCAGCACAGACACACATTCACACAGTCAACAGCAGCTTACAGCACTGCACTGCATTCAGTCTGATCCTGGAAACTACATGGACTCTGATCACTAAACTACTCATCAATACAGCACAAAGTTCAATTCTTCAATCTGCCTTCAAGAAAAGAAAAAGTATTTTATATATTATGGTTAATGTTATTTTTTATAGCAAAGGACAAATTGATCTTAACATCAAACACAACAGCCGATGGATGATTACAATATATTAGATATATTATATATTTACCAATATTCTTCACTCTAACTGCCAGATATCTACGGATATGAGACTTTATTGATCCTTCATGGGAGAATAATTAATATAACGTCAAAATAAAATGAATCTGGAAATGTAGAAATCTTTAATTGTAAACTTAAAGTGAACTCTGTAGCTGGTTTTTAACTAGGATGTTTTTTAGATATTATTTACCTCATTTTATTCTGTTATTTTATCGTATTTCCTTGTAAATTTCATTGTTAATGTATTTGATCAGTTTCTTTATTTTCTTTTAATCAATCTTATTGATTTCATTTGTCTTTATTTTTGCTTTCTTAATCTATTTGATCTAGTTTTTAGTATAGCTTTAAACACTATTTTTATATCTGTAAGATCTAATTAACTGTATTTTATTTGATTTATCTTTGTATTTTTTTGTAAAATCTGATTGAATACTTTTTGAAATTATAATATGTTCAGTATCTGATACATATTTACTTCTATATACTATAAAATGTATTTTCTTTTACAAATTGGAAATTATGTTAAACATCATATAAAGTATTAAGATAGAAATGTGTGTGTATGCTATTATATATCATCATTATAGAAATATATAAATGAATGTGCATCATCCACTAAAAGACAATACAATTGTCATTATTTACATTTTACCATTACATTTTTAATTTTTTCCTACACAACATGTTTTAAGTTAATTGCTTTCAAACGCATTTACTGATATACATTCAATAATATTTAATATATTATATTGTTTTATAAAACAAGAGATGGTTCTGAATTACTGAGATGATCAAATACTGTATATCTGTAACATTGCCAATATCATACTTTTTCTATATAAATCAGTTTGATCTCATGCAGAAATAAAGAATAACTTCAGTTGTGCAGTGAGATTTAAACATCTTTTCAGGAATTCTGAACCTTTTTTATGTAACAATAGCTGCATGGCTGCAAGAATTCTCTACTAATTATGAAAAAACTAACATGTAAAGCCTGAAGCAGACACATTTTCAACTTGTTCAATAAAACAACTGAAGGAAAATGAAGGTTTATTCTTACCTGTTACATACAGTTTAGTTCCAGAGCCAAAGATGAGGTACCCACCTCCTCCCACAGTGAGAGAGACTAATACAAAAACCTGTCTGCTGTTGAATGTCTCTTTAGACACACTAGCAGTGTTGCTCTATGGATGGTAATGTCTGTCCGTCCACTACTTTAGTCCACATGGATTGGACCTGGACCAAAGGATGGATGGATGGACAAATAAAATCTTGTACAGACATTCTTGGTCCTGGCTCCTGGAAGTTGCTCCATGTCCTCCCTGATTCATATTCTTCATATACGTTTACAGTCTACCTATACTATTCATTCTATTGTACATATTGTTGTTTTGGTCTATTCTGTACATACAACATTTATTGTATCTCATCCTGGAAGAGGGATCCCTCCTCTGTTGCTCTTCAAGGTACAAAGTAAGTTATTCTGTCAGTATACAACCAAGGTTGCACAATGAAAAGAAAGTAGCAGGTGGGCTGGTCCTGCCGTTCTGGCTGGGTGGATCGTCTCTTTAATCCAAACCCCACACTTCCTTTGCTGATGACTGCAGTCTATTTCTGTCAGAGGTAATACGTGTTTGAGCAATAAAGCTGAAAACAGATTGAACCTAAACAGAGAAGTTTGAAGGAGCTAGCCTACCGACCGCAGCATCTGAATGTGCAGCCGTTCCCAAAGCAGTAGAAATAATCAGGAGTTTTCCACCTTGATTTTTCACCTGTTAAAGGCTTTTTGTGGAGTTTCTCTTTATCTGAATGGAGGCTGTGAGGATAGAGGGTGTCGTATGCTGTACAGATTGTAAAGCCCCTTGAGGCCAGTTTGTGATTTGTGATATTGGTTCATTGGGTGAAGGGATGAGTCTTAAAGTGGAGATGAAACAGTCAAATATACATACATTATAATAGACATTGGCTAGAGAACAACATGCTTAAAGGAGACATATTATTCCTCTTTTCAGGTTCATAATTGTATTTATTTTATTTTTTTATTTTGGTTTGGTGTGTGAACCACTTTGTGTCGGACTGTTTTCACAACCTCGGTCAGTACAACAGTGATGCTAACGTAGTTATTGTTTGTTATTGTTTGTTAATTGTTTGTTATTGTTTGTTAAATGTTTGTTATTGTTTGTTAAATGTTTGTTATTGTTTGTTAAATGTTTGTTAACTGTTTGTTATTGTTTGTTAAATGTTTGTTATTGTTTGTTAAATATTTGTTATTGTTTGTTAAATGTTTGTTAAATGTTTGTTATTGTTTGTTAAATGTTTGTTAAATGTTTGTTATTGTTTGTTAACTGTTTGTTAAATGTTTGTTAAATATTTGTTATTGTTTGTTAAATGTTTGTTATTGTTTGTTAAATGTTTGTTAAATGTTTGTTATTGTTTGTTAAATGTTTGTTATTGTTTGTTAAATGTTTGTTATTGTTTGTTAAATATTTGTTAAATATTTGTTAAATGTTATTTATTGTTTGTTAAATGTTTGTTAAATGTTTGTTAAATGTTTGTCAAATGTTTGTTATTCTTTGTTAAATGTTTGTTAAATGTTTGTTATTGTTTGTTAAATGTTTGTTATTGTTTGTTAAATATTTGTTAAATATTTGTTGAATATTTTTTAAATGTTATTTATTGTTTGTTAAATGTTTGTTATTGTTTGTTAAATGTTTATTGTTTGTTAAATGTTTGTTAACTGTTTGTTATTGTTTGTTAAATGTTTGTTATTGTTTGTTAAATGTTTGTTATTGTTTGTTAAATGTTTGTTAAATGTTTGTTAAATGCTTGTTATTGTTTGTTAAATGTTTGTTATTGTTTGTTAAATGTTTGTTAAATGTTTGTTATTGTTTGTTAAATGTTTGTTATTGTTTGTTAAATATTTGTTAAATGTTATTTATTGTTTGTTAAATGTTTGTTAAATGTTTATTGTTTGTTAAATGTTTGTTAACTGTTTGTTAAATGTTTGTTATTGTTTGTTAAATGTTTGTTAAATGTTTGTTAAATGTTTGTTAAATGCTTGTTATTGTTTGTTAAATGTTTGTTATTGTTTGTTAAATGTTTGTTAAATGTTTGTTAAATGTTTGTTATTGTTTGTTAAATGTTTGTTATTGTTTGTTAAATATTTGTTAAATGTTATTTATTGTTTGTTAAATGTTTGTTATTGTTTCTTAAATGTTTATTGTTTCTTAAATGTTTGTTAACTGTTTGTTAAATGTTTGTTATTGTTTGTTAAATGTTTGTTAAATGTTTGTTATTGTTTCTTAAATGTTTGTTAAATGTTTGTTAAATGTTTGTTATTGTTTGTTAAATGTTTGTTAAATGTTTGTTATTGTTTGTTAAATGTTTATTAAATGTTTGTTATTGTTTGTTAAATGTTTGTTATTGTTTGTTAAATGTTTATTATTGTTTGTTAAATGTGAGCAAGATGAACATGAAACTTATGTAGTGGTATGAGGTAGGGATGTGCGTATCGATCCACGAATATCGATACTTCCGATCTGGGGGTGTGTTTTTTAGAATCGATCTTTACATAAAATATCGATTCCAAGTCCACTTTTACAAGAAATATTAATACTTTTATGACACAGACTCTCTAATCAATTTTATAGAAGTAAAAAGTGAAACCTGTGGTCAATATTTGTGCCGTCTATCAGTCAGTCAGAGACAGCGGAGAAGGAAAGAAGCACAGGATGGCAGAGAGAAAGAGGAGCATCGTCTGGACACATTTCACAGCAGTAAGCTCGAATGAAGCTACCTGTGATTTGTGCTCAAAGTGTCTCAGGTATTGTGGTAATACCACAAATCTCACTAAACACCTAAAGGTGAACCAAACCAAAGAGCATGACGACTTGCAGCGGAGGAGATTAGAGGAGAGGGAGAGAGAGGGAGTGCAGGGAAAAGCCCCCCACACCTGCAGCCCGAATGAGGCAGACCTCTGTCTTGGAAGCCCTGCAGAGAGGCAGGCAATATCCAGGTATAGTGAAAGTACATCACAGTGCCCACCATCACAGGCATATAGACGTAGAGAAGACACATTTACATAAAATACCAGAATGTTTTTGTCAATTTTGCATTAAAACATAATATTTTATTTATTTTATTTTATTTATTTGGTCAGATAAAACTGTTATCTCCCAGCACAATATGTAGTTGTTAGTTTAACTCACATTCCTGCCATCATCTTAACACAATTCAGTATCACTTAAGTTAAAACATATAAATGGGAAATGAGAGACAATGTAGAATGTGACCTTTGTTGTTGTTCAAGTTCAAATTCTGTCAAGTTATAATCTGAAGACCACTCTGTCTGGTCCAAAAAGTAAAATATTGAAGTCAGAGCAGCTGTTCTTATTTTCTCTTTTTTTGAGAGATTTTTTTTAAATGTGATTTGCACATATTTTCAGTTGACTTGTTGATTTGCACAGATTGTCTTTAATTGCTCTGATTAAAGAGAAAACAAAGTCTGATATTTGGCAGCTTGTTTAATTCTTATACAGAGGTATAAAATACATTTTTCATAATCACATTCACAAGTTTTCATTGTAAAAGTCATCATGTTCATATACACAAGTAGGACATCTAAAAGTATCGGTATCGGTATTGGTATCGGGATACTAGCCTTGGTATCACCTGGTATTGGATCGAAAGGAAAAATAGTGGTATCGCACATCCCTAGTGCGAGGCACCACTGCCAGGTGGAACACGGTCTTCTGCTTCACCGCGCCCTCTCTGGCTTATTAGCCAATCATTGTTCATGTCGAGGGGATAAAAGTAGGCCGTGCCCTTCCTCCTGACCTCTCGCTTCCTGCCTCTTCGGCCCGCCTACTCCCGGGCCGTTGCGTTCGTCGCTCGCCTCAGAGCACAGGTAGGCGCACCTTAGCGTGCTGTTTGTGTATATTCGTCAGCGTTTTGTTTAACTCGGGTAGGCCATTGCGAGCTCCGTCGGGGCTCTCAGCCACTGGTTTGGACTGTGTGTGTGTGTGTTTTAAAGGTAATCTGTAGTTGTTTATTTAATTTCTTTAATTGTGAGCCCTCTTAACTGTGCCTCTTATCTTCTCCTAGAGCTGAAGGCCGACGGTGGTGGTGGTGGTTCCCCTGGGTGGTGGTGGTGATCCCTTGTGTGTGCGTGAGCCTCGTTCAAGATTGTCTTTGTGTGCACGTCACATTTTTGCTGTGTGAGTGGGGTGCTCTCCTTCTTTTTGGACGTCACTTTCCCCTGTCGACCCCTCCTCCAGCCAGTAAGCCTCAGCCTGTACCCCCTTCCTTCCTCAGTTGGGCTCCCTTTTCCCTTTTATCTTTTTGTGCCAAACTTTGTGTTTATGTAAATAATAATAAAATGTTGTATGTGATCATTGAACTCTGTCTCCTGCCCTTCCTGAGTGAACAAACCTGAGTGTCCTTTTGTAAGAGGTGATAATTGACCTTCAGTACGGGTCCTTGGACCCTAACCCAAGGTGCCGTTGTCAGTAACAAACAAAAAGAGAAAAGATCGTCTGATAACTTAGTAATCATCCCACCCTCGTTTCGCCACACTGATAAATAATGATACATGCATCCCATGTTTACCAAACCTTTGTTTGTTCTGCCCTTCTCCCCACTGTCCTCCTTGACTTTTGATTCCCCCAATGTTTGGCCCACATGATGAAATATAAGAATCTGCCAATCCACTGTATTTATTAGAAACAATATCACTGCTGTGGATTGTGTTTTTTAAATTACATACTTACAGGCCCTTTTCACAGTGACGTTAGACAACTTCCGTGTTGGAGCGAAGCAGGGTATCGCTGCATCCGGTTTGAGCCCTTTCAACTGAAGATGCGGGAACACAGGACAGCGCTCAACAAAATTCAGTGTATTTAATAGAGGTAAGATTGAGACTAATATTTTACTTGTCGTAGTATATGTCATCTTCATTCCTCGGTATCGTTAGCGATGGTTGCAGTTATGTAGCTGCCTTGAGGTGCAAAATAACGTCAAGATGCATGCTAACCGGCAGGCTAACAAGCATAGATCTATGGCTAACAAGCAGCAACTTCAGCTATAGAGTGAGTATGATAACGCGATGCTGTCCACCTATTAGAAATCTGACGTCGATGTAATTCATCTTTTTCCCCTCTCCCTGTTTTCCTTGTGTCCATCTCTGGACAGCATAATATGGCACACTGCTACTGCAGTGTCGCAGGCTGTTCCAACAATAAGAAGAATTTCCCGCATCTTAGTTTCCATGACTTCCCAGCTGATGCTGGGCTTCGTGCCTGTTGGGTGAGGGCAATAAGGAAAGATGAGGGGCCAACTTTTACAATCCTTTGTGGTAGCACTTATATCTGCAGTCAGCACTTCACATCAGAAGAGAAATATGTTTCTGCCAGTGGGCGAAGCAAGCTGAAGAAAGGAACAGTGCAATCTAGATTCCTGTGGATTGACTGGGGCAAAGGTAAGAGGGCTGTGTTAAAGTGGAATTACTGTTTTTTTTTTACAATCTGGACCTTGTTTCTAGCATAAAATACGATCATTTACTCACCCAGATAACTTTGGTGTCATTACAAGTCGTTCCGATGAGAACATCTAGTCACCCACTGACTGTCCATGCAGATGTATGTGTGTGACTCCATTCATGAATGCTTATTAAATCTCAAGAAAGACAGATGACGTATGAAGACTTCTTTTTAAATTCTTCATTGAATAGACAGAAATTATTTTTGCCAACACAAATCAACATATTTGTTATTGTAGGAAGAGGCTCACAAGCTCGGGAGTCACCATGTCAGCGTGCAAAAAAAAGGCCTTGCAGAGGCAGATGACACTGAGATGCCTGTCCCAGAGAGTAGCACAGAGGATGTACCCCATCCGGATCCAGTGCTAACAGACCATGACTACACCTGCCATCCCTCTCCTGGTCAGTATTTAAAAACTTGAGCCCATTCCTTCTTCCTTACAGAAAACTGAGATATGTGTAAATCATATCATTATCTTCATGCTATCAACCTAAATGGCACAAGGCCATGCAATATCTGACAATTTATGGCAATAGACGCATTACCTGGTAACTCTCAATATTGTGTTTCTTCACCTCATAAAAGTTAAGAGTTTCTGTTAAGCTCATTGATATCATCCAGTTATGAGTACAAACTGAAAACAGATAAGTGAACCAAATAAGGTGTATGCTCTTTTGTCCTCTAAAGGTGAAATGGACAGTGCTGCTAGGATGATTCAGCAGTTGAAGGTGCAAGTGGTTACACTGGAACAGTAAATCCGGCAGCTGACACTGAAGAATCAGCAGCCACTGATTTCTAGGTTCTGTGTCACTGATGAGGACTACCGTTACTACATGAGATTCAGCTCCAAGAAGGTCTTCGCTGTGTTTTGGGAGTCTGTTTACCCCTCTGCATCGAGGCTTGTCTATTGGTCCAAAGCAAAGCGAGCAGCGGAAGTGATGCCTAGCCCACAGCGAAAGCTTGAACTGATAGATGAACTGTTCATGTTACTCTGTTGCGTAGCAGCTGGGCTTCAGGAGAAGACCATGTCATCTCTCTTTGAGGTCAGTGTGTCGTCTGTTAATCGCATCATTCTAACGTGGACAAGCTACCTCTACCAGGTTCTGGGATCACTACCATCATGGATGACAAGAGAGCAAGTGCAGGCCACAATGCCTGACAAATTCAGGCTCTACTGTCCTCAGCTCAGAGTCATCATAGACTGCACTGAGATCCGCTTTGAAACAGCATGACATTCTCAAGCTACAAAACTCACACCACCTTCAAGGGTCTGATTGGTGATGGCCATGTGGTGTTATCACATTTGTTTCTACACTGTACACTGGCTCTGTTTCAGACATTGAAATAACAAAGAGATCACACCTTCTACAGCTACTCCAGCCAGGGGATGAGGTAATGGCGGACAAGGGCTTCCTGATTGAGAAGATGCTGTCAGAGGTGGGGTCAAAACTCATCATCCCTCCATTAAAAAAGTCCACCCAGCTCAGTAAGGAAGACACTCAGAAGACCCAGGCTATTGCTCGACTGAGGATCCTAGTGGAAAGGGCCATACCCAGGGTCAAGGAATACCACATTTGGGATGGGCTTGTTCCACTCTCTATGGTAGGATCTGTCAATCAGCTCTGGGCCATCTGTTGCCTGATGTCTAACTACCAGGGACCTCTTGATATCAAAGGGGACAAACCAGTCTAAGGCTTCCTATTTTGGACCTTACTGCAAGTGACTGTACAGCTGTGGCCCTGTGTACTGTAAATGGTTGCATGTAAATGTTAAGTGAACTGATTGTTTTAAAATGAAATGCTGTTTTGAAAATAAAATACTGTTTGTACGAAAAAATGAAATGCTGTTTGGCTTAAATTCTAGGTGGGGTGAGGATGACAACAATAAAGTAGCTCATGACGCATGCATGCATGCATGAACACATCCACATCCACACACGCCCACATCCACATACATACCTACATGCACACAGAGCACACAGAGTCATTTTTAAGTTTTACTACATAAGAAGACATCCATGTAGATGTTGAAGTAGAACTCATCCAGCTTTTGGCGCATGGACAGGATAAGCTCCTCATCTCTAAAGATTCGTTCTACAGTGAAGTCAGTGTGCGTATCAGTAACAAAATCACACCACTGAAGGCCACTTATGGCCAGATGTCCCTGCACCTGGTAATAGTATTTGTGTGTCTTGCGTAAGTAGGCTTTGCCTTGAACTGTGGTCAGGTGTTTCACTTGTTGAACACTTTCCACGTTGCAGGTCTTGACCTCTGCCAGGCCAAATGGTGGTTCTTCGCACGGGTTGAAGACTTTGGCATCAGGGCTAACCCCAAGGTGAGGTGCGTCTGGGTGTATTATTACACCAGAAGGTGTCACAGAGACATCACAGAAATCTGAATACTGCCGCAGTATCTCCGCCTCCAGGTCCAAACCTCGTTTCCTGGCAGCAGTCTGAGGAGTTCCCCTCAGGATGCAAGAAGCCAAGGCTTTGGCAGAAGACTCCCCACGGACATGGCATATCTCACGGAATCGGCTGGCTGTGAGTCGGGGTTTGCGTACCAGGGTCCATAACTGGCATTCTGACTGCTGTCTGGTTTCAGTTTCAATAGCAGCTGAGATCTCCCGTGTTACCTTTAAAAAAAAGAAGAAAAAATTAATGCACATCACATTAATCGTGAATATTGACAGATAACACTCTTTATGTGAAAACCCTCGTAAAATAAAGGTTAAATAAATCAATAAAAACCTTCAGGCTCTCCAGGTGGCATTGTTGCTTGTAATTGAGCTCATAATTTCCTGGGAATTTAAAACTGTAGCCATCAACAGGTAACTGCGGAAACGCAGGGGCATCAGGGTGTCTAATACAGTCTTTTCTTATTTCAGGAGGGCACTGGTAAGAAAGGACAGAGCCAAATGGCACAGGGACAAATTTAGAGTCGACCAAATTAAGGTTCTCAAGCCCATGCAGCAGTTTGCATAACCCTGGTTGTGGATGAATGTCTTTGAGAATTGACATGGCCACTTCAATGATAATCCAGAAATACAATAATACGCTGATTATTAGTGCGCATGTAAACACTCGTCAACAGTGTCTTTCTCAGTCTTTGCTGTCCTCAACTAACCTAGGCCTTAACAGTTACGTGTGCAGCTGTTTTATTGATTGTGGCTCCTAAAATACTGACATGAGACTGAGAAACACACTACACCCACAGTGGAACTTCGTGGGATACTGCAAAGTCTGCAACCGCAGCATAACACAACAAAAGAGCCCTAAAACTGAGCCCTAAAATCCTATTGAAAAAAGCTGGAGATAATGAGGCTCCTCGTTTTTCTTCATTGACCTGTGACAGCGTGCTCTCACTGTGACCGAGTGGTCAACAGCGTCTGACACTGTTCCAAAACAATGTTAGGTGAGAGAAGGCTCGGCATTGCACATGAAGGCTAAACAATATTAAACTTTATTCAAGGCACGACTCAATAACAGCTGTTAATAATATTTATAAAGCTACCATAGCAACTTCATCGAGAAACAGACAACTAATAGATGATCAAAACGCCTGTAGCCTACGTTAAGTTATCATTACCCTAGCATCTCCGCTAACGACAAAACACTTACCTTGATAATAAAACAGGTACTGTTCTATAAAGAACTTGTAACCCTTGTCGAGTTTAGAGGCTGGAGTCTTTGAGATTTTTTCTGCCAGTCTGTGTACGTCTCCTAAATGAAATTTTGGGAGCTTGAGGAGTGACTGTGTGAAATCCATTTTGGAAACACCGTTCAGTGAGATAGCGGAAGCAAAGACGGAAGTCAGGATACCCTGCTTCGCTCCACAACGGAAGTTGTGTGACGTCATGTGAAAAGGGCCTATTCCACTGTAAGTTGTGTCTAAGCAGAGAGACGAGCAGACACTGTGTGTCCCCAGCATAACCGCCCGAAGTACTAAGAGACTTGAACTGAGATTCTCTCTCAAAATGATAAACAGCAGACAATGCTCTAAACAACTCAAAGTGTTTCTGTGCCAATGTTACATGTTACACAAAGTGATAAACATTTCCATATGCTACTGGAATTATCAGGAAAAGATATTAGTAAAGGAAACTTAAGCTTAAGTGTAGATTTAGTTTAGTTTAGTTGATTAAGTTCATTTAATTGCCAATATATATGGTGGTGTAGTTTAATTTATTTTATCACTTGTTTACAGTTTTTATTTTGTACATAGTTAAATTTTATACTTTGTGTGGGCTATTTATATTTTTTGTATTATTTATTTCTAATTTATTATTTTCTTGTTAACTGTTTTGATTGAGCAACTTGTTTCTCTAAAAATAAAATAAAATGTCAAAGACCGAGCCATTCAGTTTCCTGTGTGAGTATATGTATGTATATAACTGGCAGTGGAATTTACTGCGATGAAAGGGGAGGGGGGGTGGGGGGGGCACCTAAAATCTTGCCTAGGGCGCCAAATTGGTTAGAGCCGGGCCTGGTGACACCCTGGTGACACCCATCCAGTGAATCTGTTCATTCTTTGTGTTTATTCAGATATTAAGCTACACTTTGGCGCCGCTTTGAGTAAGAAGCACTCGTGTTTTCTTCTGAAATATTGGCTGTAATTTTGGCGAGCTTGCTGTGTAGCGGTGGAGCATTGATTCTGTGGAAATAGTGCAGGATGAAGCTTTAGCTTTCTGTTGAGCAAATATTTCATTTGATCATTTCTTTTTGAACACAGAGTCCCAGGGGGTGTAGAGAGATTCCTGCAGGCGCAACCCGGTCTCACTCCCAAGTGGTCAAATCCTGCAGCTCGGTCAGTGGCCCTCCGCTTCAAAATGTGACGCTGTAGGTATCCAGCAGCAGAACAAAGAGGAGGATCTGAATCTTTATCTCAAACATCTTCTTTGGAATTTGTTCTTCTATTATACAAAATATCTGTTTCTGTTTAGTTTGTACTTTTATTGTTTTCTCTTGATTTGATTTCATCATTGTGCTTCTGTTTGTATCCTTTCTCCTCACTGTGTGGAACAACAATAAACCTGCTGAAATATCTGATCAAAATATCAATCAATAGAATATGAAATCAATCCTGACAGCAGGAAAGAAAATCAGTCCCTCAGTTCAGTATGTTTGTGACTCTGGCTGAGATGGAGGTGAAATATGTGAACCTGGGCTGTGGTTTACTGCTCTCTTCCTGTCACACACACTGTTTGACATCTGTTGGTTTTTGTTCAGGCTGCAGGGATCATTTCTCACTGTGGGGACCAGACTTATAACAGGAGCAGTAGTAGGTGGCTGAATGACTGAGTTTAACTGTCTGGATCTGCAACTCACAGCCGTTCTCTTTATTCACAGCTGAGAAATCATCTTCCTGAGGATGATTGTAACTTTTATCTATGTTACCACTACTCCTAGCAATATCAAGAATCACTCTGAATGTTTCTGTGTCTTTCTTCTGGTACCAGAATACATAAGAACCGTCACACTGGTCAGTTCCTCCACAGCTGAAGGAGACGGTTTGACCAACTCTCCTGGTCAATGTTAAATCATCCTGACTCAGCTCTGCTGCCATGGCAACCAGCGCTGTAGAGAAACAGACAGATAGATGAAGGTTAGTGTGACAGTGTTTGTTAAAGGTTGACTTTGTTGGCTCCTGATTGGCTGGAAACACTCACCTGAACACAGACAGCACAGAGCAGCAGCTGGGAGGAAAAGCATTTTGTGCAGTGGTGTTTCCTCTGGTGAACCTGGGGAGAAGTGGCGCTCTGATGCAGCTGAGGCCAAACAAGGACGAGCTGTGAGATCAGACGAGGGCCACGTGGTTTCTAACAGGTCCTCAGACCTCCCATCAGCCCCTGCGGCCGACAGATAAGGCTGCCGCTGCTGATTGACAGCTCGGCTGAAGCTGCTGTGTGCTTTTCATTTCTTATTGACACTATTTCTCTTTGTTTTATTCTCATTATTTGGAGCTTTTTTCTGGATGATTCTTTTTTCCCAGACTTCTCTGTTTCTCTGAACTGATTCAGTGAGAAGTTTCTTCGTCTTGATTTGAATCTGACAGCAGATGAAAAATCTGGGTGACGATGATGCAGAAATAGAAAAAAGCATTCCTGTTGGCACAAACACATTCAGGTTGGTGGTGAATTTAGTAACACAGACTGTTATCTGTTGTTTAACAGCTGGGATGAAAATACAAAACTACAAATCCACAAAACTCCTCAACTGTGATTTGAAGCCTTAAACGTCCCCTTACATTTCTGTCATTTCATTTCATCATTTCATTTCTAGGACACATAAAACCTTTTCCACACACAGTATCACATCTTTATTGTGGATTCTGTTTGTAGTGCCCCTAATGCTAACCCAAAGGAAGTAGTAGTAGGGCAACTAACATCTAGCTAGGTCCGAGGTGTGGTGCCTTTAATAGCTCAGGACCAGTTAGTATGGGGATCGAACAGTTGACAGTATTTATTGCCTCACCCAACAATATCAACAGCAATTTAGATGGAATGAAAATAAAATCTAAACTAAAATAGAGCTCTCTCAGTTGTATAGTAAAATAAAAGAAATAGTCCTTTAAGGAGTCTGATATTGAGTTCAGAGTTCAGGGTTCAGTTCCTGATCCTTGTACGTGTGTGCACTGAGTCTGCTACTACCCGGGTAGAGTTAATAGTGTGTACGCAGTCTTATCTGTTCCTGAATGGGTAAAGTTGTCTGTGTCTGGTCGTGCGGCGGTCCTCACTGCGTCCCCGACCCTCCACAGTCACTCTGGGCTCGCCATCATTGGATCCTCTAGATTCTTTCTGGTAGCTCAATAAACCAACCTGCACAAGTAGTGCGAGTATTAAGTTACTCTGTTCTGTTCTTATTTCTAACATGAGACCTCATTAACTTATTTTCTTAGTGCATCAATAACCAGTGACTAGAACATACTTTGTTGACAATGGAATGAATTACCACATGTAATAGCAACTGGTACTTTAAGCACCAACAAATCTAAATCATGAATTTCTATAAACCTCAACAATTGGCTCATGCGCGTAAAGCTGCATGCTGCCTGTTACTCCAGCCTTTGAGTCTGCTTTTTTTAACTTCTTAACTTTTATTCTCTTTTTGTTCATTCTTATTTTTTCACTGTAACTCTATGAAGTCCTGCCCTCTCTAACGAGGTTGTTTGAGAGAGTTTTTGTGTTTTAATAACGCTTCCACCGGGACACGCTGCCGTTGTTTACTCCAGAGAACAGCTGAACGCACTTATGCCTGCGACCACTTTACACTTGGCATTTTTGCATATTTGAAAGTGGGACTTTAAATTATACTATATATATATGTATGTCTATTATAGTATGGAGTAATGTAACAAAAGTAATTTCCCCCTGGGATTATTAAAGGATGTCTGATTCTGATTCTGAATTGGTATTTTAATATCTACAAATTAATTATTTACCATCACTTTCTATATGTGACATTGTTTTTAACTGTTTCCAGACATCATTTTAATATTTTAGACTTTAAATATGAAATTTAATTGGATCACTACTAATGTATTTATCATGTACATTTTAATAAACAAAAGCAGCTCAAACACAGTGTAGTTGGGTTACAACTTATTAAAATGTATAACCAATTTAAAGCTGAATGATTTTAATATGAACACAATAAGTGCAATGCACCTTTAATTACTTACTTTTATTTTTACTTCACTTTATTTGCTAGTGATTAGCATTACAACTTTTTAAGAACAGTGATACAATATTCATTAAGACTAACATTTAGCCTTAGGTTAACCATTACCCAATTTTATAATTATTTTAAATTATGTTATAGAATTCATCTTTACTATGTTCATATATTATTTTCCAGTGAATCCCTCACTTTCAACCTGTAGTTATCAGCTCATACTACAGTTTATATGACAGTACTTCTATCTGTTCTGTGCTGCTGTGAAGAATAAAACCTTCACTCTGCTGCCCTCTAGTGTCTGCAACAACACACTGCTTCAAACTGTACTGCTACTGTCACTACTACTACAACTGTTTCTACTATTAGTGCCTTCTGACAGGGGTGGACTGGCCATCTGGCATACCGGGCATCGTCCCCCAATGTGGGCCGTTGACCCAATGTGGTCCGGTCCGGTCCGGTCCGCTATGTTTTTTTTTTCTTTCTCTCTCTAAATTCCCTCCAGTTGGGCCAATTGGCTACAGAGGGCTAGCAGTGTGTTGCCAGCATCGACACATATTATTGGTCTATGTTTGTCATTGTCAATCAATCAGTGCTGTCAATCACAACACAAACCAGGGTGGGCGGGACCTCATGGCATGGGCCGGAGTGGCGGGACGGGCTGCTGCTGAGCTGAAGATGGATAACCGTAAGAAACGCCCGGGTGGCGCTGAAACACTGCGACTTAAAAAGCTGAAGTCTCTGGAGGTGGAAGCTGCTAAATGTTGGACATTGACAGACCTATTTGGTGCCGGGGTCACCACCCCAGCAGGTGCTGCTGCGCCGGGAGACGAGCGAGTGGAGGCAGACATGGTGAGTAACGTTAGCCTGGTTTTTCCATTGAATGTGATGGGACCTCATTAACTGCATACTTGTGACAACATATTAGCCCAGAGTTGAAGGGCTGTGACTGTTGGTAGTTGTGCTTGATTTGGTTTAAATATGCCGAATTGTGATATTATGGGTTATTATTGTTCTAAGTTAGCCAACAGCTGCTTGTTGCCATAGCAACAGTAAGCATTGACATGGACTGATGACTGGAAATAGAGATGCAGAATCAAGCTGTATTGTAAATACAGATGAGATACTTTGAATTTGAGCACAAAATACAAGTAAACCTAGAGGAAATAATGAGTTTAATTTGCAATATTTGCCATTGAATTTATTGTAATCTTTCAATTCATAGGGTTAGAGACTTAATAATGTCTCCATGTCCCTCTCAGGTTGAACACTTGACATGTGAGAGCCTGAGGAGTTGTTCCCCCTCCGTCCATTTTCAAGGACTTGCTCTCTCTCTGCCTCCACTTCACCACTTTTTGGCTACTGAGACGTCTCTGATTGGTTGAGTATGTCATGTGTCTTATAATGTGATATGAATTCATACTTGATTTGTGATGATGACTTAATAATGTTTCCAAGTCTCTTTTAGGTTGACCACCCTATATATGAGAGCCTAAGGAGTTGTTGAAAAGGGCCGAATGTGGCTGTAGTGGAAAAAGTGCTTTGAGTGGTCAGAAGACTAGAAAGGCGCTACACAAGTACAGTCCATTAACCTATTAGTATTTACCAGCCCTTTAGCAGCTATTTCACCTATGGACGATACACTCTAGCTCTCAGGATCACACATTGGGTTCACTCCTGAGAACAAAGCATCAGTGTTAAATGTGAAAACTGATTCACAACACAAGAGGGCGCCTTCATCCTGCTAACCAGGGATGTAGTGGAGGTTAAAGCACCTCAACTCACTTTGTCAGCTCAGTGATCTCCTGCTCCAGCTTCTCCTGAAGCTCTTTGACTCAACTCACTTCAGTTTCCTGCTGGGATCTGACCTGCTGCTTCACATCGGAGCTTCTTTTCTGGATGAGACGGATCAGCTGAGTGAAGATCTTCTCACTGTCCTCCACTGCTTTATCAGCAGAGCGACTGATAGCCTCCACCTCACGCTCCTCTACAGCTACAAAGGGACCCATCTTTGGCCCAATCTTTCTGACTGAACATGCATTTTTGTTGTTTAGTTGAATATTTTGAATACAAATTGTTTGTGTGTCTTGAGGGGTTAGCCAGAACCAGCCTGGTTTGCCACTGTGGCAGCTACATTAGGACTCAGCTAACAGCAGCTACATTAGCAGTAAGAGTTAAGGTAGGTAGAGCAGCCGGAGGACGTCAGTGGGAAAACCAGACCATATTTCCTTCATAAAATATGATGCAGTTTCACCCAAATCACTGATGAAGTTGTGTTTCTGTACAGTAATCAGTGAGCTCTGGCCCTCCAGAAACAATCTGCTCCGGTAGAGTTTGCTCTCTTTTAGGAGAAAGAGTTTTCAGGCTTTACTGCATTCTACAAAAGTACATTTCTGGGAGAGGTAGGGTTTCTTATTGTGCATTACATAGTTCTTAAGAAGGATTGAAAATAATGCTTCATTTTTGAAATTCATTATTCACTTTTGGTCAGTGGCGGACTGGTGGCCTGGCCGCCCAACTGGCCCGCTCGGCAATTGCAGATGGTCGATACCAAAGGCTCGGTTCGGGTTGCGCTTGATTTTGAAATAAACAATCCGTCGTGCGGCTCATTAGGGTATCTGCCTCGCTGAAGCTCACACACACACACACACACACACCTCCTCCCTCACCTGTAGTTCTACATGCTTGGAAAATGGAGCGAGATGGACAGCCCAAGAGGAAAGGTGGAGCAGAGAGGGAGAGGCTTAAAAAGCTAAAAGCACTGACCACAGATCAGCGAAGTGCTGTAACATAACTGATGTTTGTCAGTAAGGGAGCAGGTCAGACATTAAACACTAGTGGAGACAACAGACACACAACCAGAGCCTATCCAGCACCACCAGCTTCATGAGGAGGTTAGTTCCACTTTGACTAATACAAACTGACTTAATAAAACTAATGTTTTAAGTTGTAACAAAGGATATTGCAAATTTTAGAATATTGTTAACTAACATAGACACAACATAATAAATTATATGAATACTGAAATCCTTGTATTATATTATTTCATTTAACCTTTACTTCACCAGGTAAAATCCCATTGAGATTAAGAACATATTTGTTGTTATATGAACATAACCAATGCTTATAAAAATGGTCAATTAGTGAATTTGAATAGATGGAAATGATGGGTGGCTTTTGGATTTTTCTTTACAAAGGTGGAGAAGGGAGCAGTGTGAGTGAGTGAACGTTGTAACCTTTTCTTTCTTTCTTTTTTTACTCACTGTGACTATTGTATCATATTTTACATTTCTTTCTGTGTGTTTGAAGTTGACTTGTTTAATGTTACAGAGAATAAACCTACACATCTGCACCACCTGTGTACCTCTCACTGTTGCTATGATACTATGGTTGACACAGTGGTCAAATTTATAACTAGTCTGGTACCTGTTACATTAAAAATAGGATTGGTCTCAAGTTTAGGTGGATTAAAAGTGTAGTAGTAAATTAAATAGAATAGAAATTTCAGTTTATGTGATTTGAGTACAGGTTATTGCAGCACAACAGAAACATTTATTTTGTAGGGGAAAGAAACAGAAAAAGCTGTGTGTGGGCGCATGTGGAGCCTTTGCTTTATTATTTTACACTCTTACATCGGTAGGCGCCCAACCTAACTCACTCTTGGTGTTTTGCGTTAATCGGGTGGTGGTGGCCTGGGATGGTACTAAATTCCCGGCCTGAATTATTGTCCCAGTCCGCCCCTGCTTTTGGTGATTGGAGTCATCTGGATACCCTTGCACTTCCTCTGACTAACCACAGGGTGGTAGTGTTTCTCTCTGATGTTTAATTCATTAAATCAGTCATTAAATTTAATGTATTATTATTTTATGTTATTTATTGCTGACTCATAAGATTGTTTAAAATCCAGATCATGAAGAAATAAGACTTGTCAACAGAGGTCAAGGAGCCAGAAATCCCCTCCCCTAATGAGTAAAATAAACAATAAAAACAAAAAAAGGGGCATCATGAATTAATCATCAAGAGAGAAACATGTCTTGAAATAATATCTGTTAATTCAATTTGAAGAAACGATGATGGTAGAGAAAAACACAAATATCTGATGAATAAAATGTCATATACTGACACAATGTTCAGTTTTCTGATAAGAAGGACAGAGGCCTTGTTAGAGTTTGAGAGAGCTGACAATCTTACAAATTGTTTTTTTCAGCAAAAAAGTTCATTAGTAGTTTTCTGATGATCCCTGTTTAAGTTTTTTCCAATGTAATTTCTTATCAGTTGAGAAACTTGAGATATGTATTTTCCCTCGACTGACACTCTAGCATAATCTCCGTCATACCTCCTGCCCCTTCCCACAATCATTATGAAATCTCACTTTTTAATATTTAATGTGCAATGTGAAACCATCTTGAAACTGTCACCAATTCCTCATTTAATTTCACTTACTAGAGTGTGTAAGTTAAGATTGCAGAGAACAAAAAAGGAAAACAAAACTTATAAACTAATGAAAAATCATTCCTATACATTTTTAGAAAACAATATTTAAGCAGAGAGTTTGAGGAGTTCACGAGTGTGTACAGCAGCAGATATGAATCTGTTCTCAGTGGTTATTAGGACTCATAAAAAACTGTTGACAGCGAATCAACACTTCCTTTCCTGCAGCAGACGGGCTGTGTGGGTTTCCTCTCTGCAGCCTCCTCACCGTTAGCTGCACTTTTTCACATTAATAACACAATGACAGTTACAACCATCGACTCTGGTTAAAGAATCATTCCAGGAACTTCAGCTTGATTTCAGCTCTCAGTACTCACTGTGAAAGTTGTCTTTAATTCAAACAGTTTTATTGATTCTGTAAAGGTGACAGTTTAATGACAGTTTCTCCAGCCTGACTCCAACTTGTATCATAATACAACATATTAGGACATGTTGGAAAGGATCATAGCCTGCATACATTAACATCATCAATACAAAGACAATTTCTAATTTATTTGTTCATTCTTAACATGTTACAAATTAGAATAGAAACTGATCAAGCTGTTGTATCATCATTTTATAGCAGTTGTAGCTTCAAATCAGCTCGCTCTGCTGTTTGTCAGCAGTGTCGTCAGCGTAGAGTTTTACATCCACACTGACACAGTTATAAAAGGACCTCAGCACTAAAGCAAGTGACACTGATTGTGTTTCTAATTTTTGCTATGAAGCCAAACTGAAATTCACAAATACAATACAAAAACAGAAAACAAGAACATAGAAAATATAAACAGTAAATATCTAGCAGACAGATAATGATTCAGCTTTTCTATGATTATACGAGTCACAATTAAAAGTGGAAATAAACTAGAGCTAAACTAAACTAAACTAACACTACAGTAGCAAAGAATTTACACTAACAACCTCAAATATATATGTGTATGTGTATGTATTTATATTTTCTGGAGCACTTTATTGAACCTGTTTTTTAAAAGATAGGTTTCCCAATGAACCACAAAAAAAATTAAATCTAAATTGATATTTCTGTCTGCTAATCAAAGTGATAAATGAGATGAATTGATGATATTTGAAAACAGTCAGTCAGAATGTGTGCAGTTGGTGGACGGTCCCTTGTTTCTGAGGATCATCAGCAGAGAGAGTCCACAGCAGTACACCAGACTCTTCACTATCAGCACTGTGTACATCAGACAGAGCAGCTTCACCTGGCACTGAGACTGGAAGGACACTGACAGACAGACAGACAGACAGACAGACAGGTCAGTCTTCTCTCCACACTGTTTCAATCTGTTCAACTGTGTAAATTTCATCAGTATAACTTGGACGTTTCCAGACGGGACAACCGGCTTTACATGAAGACAGGGGTCAGCTACAGTTTGAATGAAAGCTCAAAGGCCCTTATTAAATACAACAAGTCAGGGCCCCACCAAACTTTTAAGGGTCTTAAATAAGATTTGATTTTCTGTTTGATCCAAAACAAAAACTTGGAGCTAAAAGACACTAAAAAGCTCCGTAGAGCTGCAGAGTTGGTGATGAATATCTGTGAGTTCACAACTACCAAAGACACTTTCACTTTACACAGAGTCATTAGATTAATTCTTAATATAGAAATATTCATAGAGGAGCTTTAAGATATAGTCCCCAATGTTTTGGCAGAGAGGCAGCAGGTGATCTTACAGTCAGCTTGCTGCAGAGCTGGCAGGTCTGCTGGCTCTCTCTCTGGAGGACAGGAGGCTGCTGGAGCTGGAACCTCTGGAAACAGAAAAGGAGTCAAAAAGAAATGTCAGTCCTCTGCTCCTCTGCTCTCTTTGACAGCGTCTCCACATGAAGCTGAATCACTGCTGAACACAGTCACCAAGCCTTCATTACCTTGTTCTGTTTGGGCCTCCACTGTGTCCCCCTCGTGATGGACGGAGCAGCGGTATTTATATGTGCTGTTCTCTTGCTGAGGGATCAGCAAGATGGAGGTGGTGCGTCCCGACTCTCTGAGCTCCAGCTGCTCTCCCTCAGCAGAGGTCACGTCTTCCTCAGGACCATTGTCCTTTTGTCTTTTCCAGGAGAACCGGACCAGAGGAGGAAACATGTCTGAGGCCACACACAGCAGGGAGCTCTTCCCCTCCAGGTGGGCTCTGGATGCTGCTGGGTACACGCTCACCACGGGCTTCACTATCTGCTCATCTGAAGTTTGACAGCAGCAACAAGCAGCACAGACACACATTCACACAGTCAACAGCAGCTTACAGCACTGCACTGCATTCAGTCTGATCCTGGAAACTACATGGACTCTGATCACTAAACTACTCATCAATACAGCACAAAGTTCAATTCTTCAATCTGCCTTCAAGAAAAGAAAAAGTATTTTATATATTATGGTTAATGTTATTTTTTATAGCAAAGGACAAATTGATCTTAACATCAACACAACAGCCGATGGATGATCACAATATATTAGATATATTATATATTTACCAATATTCTTCACTCTAACTGCCAGATATCTACGGATATGAGACTTTATTGATCCTTCATGGGAGAATAATTAATATAACGTCATAAAATAAAATAAATCTGGAAATGTAG
Organism: Dicentrarchus labrax; assembly: GCF_905237075.1. Taxonomy (NCBI): domain Eukaryota; kingdom Metazoa; phylum Chordata; class Actinopteri; family Moronidae; genus Dicentrarchus; species Dicentrarchus labrax. The sequence continues at coordinate 26,378,777 of NW_026136701.1, forward strand.
AAATCTTTAAATGTAAACTCAAAGTGAACTCTGTAGCTGGTTTTTAACTAGGAATGTTTTATAGATATTATTTACCTCATTTTATTCTGTTATTTTATCAGATTTCCTTTTAAATTTCATTGTAAATGAAAAGTTTACAAGGGGTTAAAAGTTTAGTTTCTTTCTTTTTAATCAATCTTATTGATTTCATTTGTCTTTAATTATGGTTTATTAATCTATTTGATCTAGTTTTTAGTATAGCTTTAAACAATATTTTTATATCTCTAAGATTTAATTAACTGTATTTTATTTTATTTATTTTTGTCTTTGTATTTTTTGGAAAATCTGATTGAATAGTTTTTGAAATTATATGTTCAGTATCTGATACATATTTACCGCTATATACTATAAAATCTGTTTACTTTTACAAATTGGAAATTATGTTAAACATCATATAAAGTATTAAGATAGAAATGTGTGTGTATGCTATTATATATCATCATTATAGAAATATATTAATGAATGTGCATCATCCACTAAAAGACAGTACAATTGTCATTATGTACATTTTACCATTAAAATTTTAATTTTTTCCTACACAAAATTTTAAGTTAAATGCTTTTCAAACACATTTACTGATATACATTCAATAATATTTAATATATTATATTGTTTTATAAAACAAGAGATGGTTCTGAATTACTGAGATGATCAAATACTGTATATCTGTAACATTGCCAATATTGCACAATGATCACTGACATCATTAAAATATATGTTGAGGTGTATTTGTTATAATTAAATCCAACAAGGTCGACTTATTTTGTGCTTTAGGATTTGGCCTTGTTGGTGCATTAATGAGTTGCACAAGGTTTAAGGAGTCACAGAGTTCTTTAAAACAATCTGCCAGCAGATACTAAAACACGTGTTTACTTTTACACTTTTGATATTATATTAAACATCATATACTATTTATATTAAAAGTCTATCAAGATACAAATACATATTTATACATTATATATCAGTCATCTATATTCATCATATATAGAAATAGAAATATATAAATTGGTACGCATACATTCTCTTTATATCCAGTATCTGTTGGCCTTCAGCTATGAGTATATTTTCTTTAAAACATTTGTACCATCATATAAAATACAATTAGCAAAATCTTACCATTAAAAACACTTTTTTCTTATACAACACATTTAAAGACACATACTGACACATATTTAATAATATTTATTATCATATATTATCTAGTTTCATTAAAACAGGAGATGGTTCAGAATTACTGAGATGATCAAATACTGTATATCTGTAACATTGCCAATATCATACTTTTTCTATATAAATCAGTTTGATCTCATGCAGAAATAAAGAATAACTTCAGTTGTGCAGTGAGATTTAAACATCTTTTCAGGAATTATGAACCTTTTTTATGTAACAATAGCTGCATGGCTGCAAGAATTCTCTACTAATTATGAAAAAACTAACATGTAAAGCCTGAAGCAGCAGAAACTCATTAAAAACACATTTTCAACTTGTTCAGTAAAACAACTGAAGGAAAATGAAGGTTTATTCTTACCTGTTACATACAGTTTAGTTCCAGAGCCAAAGATGAGGTAGACACAGTGAGAGAGACTAATACAAAAACCTGTCTGCTGTTGAATGTCTCTTTAGACACACTAGCAGTGTCGCTCTATGGATGGTAATGTCTGTCCGTCCACTACTTTAGTCCACATGGATTGGACCTGGACCAAAGGATGGATGGATGGACAAATAAAATCTTGTACAGACATTCTTGGTCCTGGCTCCTGGAAGTTGCTCCATGTCCTCCCTGATTCATATTCTTCATATACGTTTACAGTCTACCTATACTATTCATTCTATTGTACATATTGTTGTTTTGGTCTATTCTGTACATACAACATTTATTGTATCTCATCCTGGAAGAGGGATCCCTCCTCTGTTGCTCTTCAAGGTACAAAGTAAGTTATTCTGTCAGTATACAACCAAGGTTGCACAATGAAAAGAAAGTAGCAGGTGGGCTGGTCCTGCCGTTCTGGCTGGGTGGATCGTCTCTTTAATCCAAACCCCACACTTCCTTTGCTGATGACTGCAGTCTATTTCTGTCAGAGGTAATACGTGTTTGAGCAATAAAGCTGAAAACAGATTGAACCTAAACAGAGAAGTTTGAAGGAGCTAGCCTACCGACCGCAGCATCTGAATGTGCAGCCGTTCCCAAAGCAGTAGAAATAATCAGGAGTTTTCCACCTTGATTTTTCACCTGTTAAAGGGTTTTTGTGGAGTTTCTCTTTATCTGAATGGAGGCTGTGAGGATAGAGGGTGTCGTATGCTGTACACATTGTAAAGCCCCTTGAGGCCAGTTTGTGATTTGTGATATTGGTTCATTGGGTGAAGGGATGAGTCTTAAAGTGGAGATGAAACAGTCAAATATACATACATTATAATATATAAATGATAATAATAATCTAAGTCTCTTGCTCATTAGGAACAAGAATTGTACATTATGTGGATAAGAGGAGCTTCACTGAGTGAGCCTCTGAGAGAAACTCCGGTTAGCCTGGTTGCTACATGCTAAGAGGCCTCGTCCGTTATTAGCTGTTGATGTAGCTTGTTGTGTGAAGATGCCTTTCATTGAGATACTTTTATTAAACCAATCGGAGCTACAGGAATGTTTCCTAATGTTTGAACTCACCTTGGTACTGTTTGTATCATTGTGAACAGTGTAAACTTTTCAACTTCACGCTCCCTCATTTGAATAATGTAGAGGTCCAACTCCCCCAACCTAGTAAGAGTGATGGTATGGGCTGATTTTTGTGTCAGTAGAAACTGAATCTGAATTGCTCAACTTGAATAATTGCATTAAAAAACTGAATCTGAATCATTTGAATTTATTAGTTTGAAACTGAATTTGAGCCTCACTAAAAATTCAACTTTTTATGTACTTTCAGATTCAGCTCTCTAAAGTCAAATGTCGTAATCTCAACTCAATTTCAAACCACTAGATTACAGTTTTAAGGTCACAGACGGGTCAAGGTGTTCAGGAAGAGCAATCGAGTGCAGATGCACAGAGCTCCTTTTCGATCGATCTTTACATCAAAATATCGATTCCAAGTCCACTTTTACAAGAAATATTAATACTTTTATGACACAGACTCTCTAATCAATTTTATAGAAGTAAAAAGTGAAACCTGTGGTCAATATTTGTGCCGTCTATCAGTCAGTCAGAGACAGCGGAGAAGGAAAGAAGCACAGGATGGCAGAGAGAAAGAGGAGCATCGTCTGGACACATTTCACAGCAGTAAGCTCGAATGAAGCTACCTGTGATTTGTGCTCAAAGTGTCTCAGGTATTGTGGTAATACCACAAATCTCACTAAACACCTAAAGGTGAACCATACCAAAGAGCACGACGACTTGCAGCGGAGGAGATTAGAGGAGAGGGAGAGAGAGGGAGTGCAGGGAAAAGCCCCCACACCTGCAGCCCGAATGAGGCAGACCTCTGTCTTGGAAGCCCTGCAGAGAGGCAGGCAATATCCAGGTATAGTGAAAGTACATCACAGTGCCCACCATCACAGGCATATAGACGTAGAGAAGATACATTTACATAAAATACCAGAATGTTTTTGTCAATTTTGCATTAAAACATAATATTTTATTAATTTATTTTATTTATTTGGTCAGATAAAACTGTTTCCTCCCAGCACAATATGTAGGCATTAGTTTAACTCACATTCCTGCCATCATCTTAACACAATTCAGTATCACTTAAGTTAAAACATATAAATGGGAAATGAGAGACAATGTAGAATGTGACCTTTGTTGTTGTTCAAGTTCAAATTCTGTCAAGTTATAATCTGAAGACCACTCTGTCTGGTCCAAAAAGTAAAATATTGAAGTCAGAGCAGCTGTTCTTATTTTCTCTTTTTTTGAGAGATTTTTTTTAAATGTGATTTGCACATATTTCCAGTTGACTTGTTGATTTGCACAGATTGTCTTTAATTGCTCTGATTAAAGAGAAAACAGAGTCTGATATTTGGCAGCTTGTTTAATTCTTATACAGAGGTATAAAATACATTTTTCATAATCACATTCACAAGTTTTCATTGTAAAAGTCATCATGTTCATATACACAAGTAGGACATCTAAAAGTATCGGTATCGGTATTGGTATCGGGATACTAGCCTTGGTATCACCTGGTATTGGATCGAAAGGAAAATTAGTGGTATCGCACATCCCTAGTGTGAGGCACCACTGCCAGGTGGAACACGGTCTTCTGCTTCACCGCGCCCTCTCTGGCTTATTAGCCAATCATTGTTCATGTCGAGGGGATAAAAGTAGGCCGTGCCCTTCCTCCTGACCTCTCGCTTCCTGCCTCTTTGGCCCGCCTACTCCCGGGCCGTTGCGTTCGTCGCTCGCCTCAGAGCACAGGTAGGCGCACCTTAGCGTGCTGTTTGTGTATATTCGTCAGCGTTTTGTTTAACTCGGGTAGGCCATTGCGAGCTCCGTCGGGGCTCTCAGCCACTTGTTTGGACTGTGTGTGTGTGTGTGTGTGTGTGTGAGTGTTTTAAAGGTAATCTGTAGTTGTTTATTTAATTTCTTTAATTGTGAGCCCTCTTAACTGTGCCTCTTATCTTCTCCTAGAGCTGAAGGCCGACGGTGGTGGTGGTGGTTCCCCTGGGTGGTGGTGGTGATCCTTTGTGTGTGCGTGAGCCTCGTTCAAGATTGTCTTTGTGTGCACGTCACATTTTTGCTGTGTGAGTGGGGTGCTCTCCTTCTTTTTGGACGTCACTTTCCCCTGTCGACCCCTCCTCCAGCCGGTAAGCCTCAGCCTGTACCCCCTTCCTTCCCCTGTTGGGCTCCCTTTTCCCTTTTATCTTTTTGTGCCAAACTTTGTGTTTATGTAAATAACAATAAAATGTTGTATGTGATCATTGAACTCTGTCTCCTGCCCTTCCTGAGTGAACGAACCTGAGTGTCCTTTTGTAAGAGGTGATAATTGACCTTCAGTACGGGTCCTTGGGCCCTAACCCAAGGTGCCGTTGTCAGTAACAAACAAAAAGAGAAAAGATCGTCTGATAACTTAGTAATCATCCCACCCTCGTTTCGCCACACTGATAAATAATGATACATGCATCCCATGTTTACCAAACCTTTGTTTGTTCTGCCCTTCTCCCCACTGTCCTCCTTGACTTTTGATTCCCCCAATGTTTGGCCCACATGATGAAATATAAGAATCTGCCAATCCACTGTATTTATTAGAAACAATATCACTGCTGTGGATTGTGTTTTTTAAATTACATACTTACAGGCCCTTTTCACAGTGACGTTAGACAACTTCCGTGTTGGAGCGAAGCAGGGTATCGCTGCATCCGGTTTGAGCCCTTTCAACTGAAGATGCGGGAACACAGGACAGCGCTCAACAAAATTCAGTGTATTTAATAGAGGTAAGATTGACACTAATATTTTACTTGTCGTAGTATATGTCATCTTCATTCCTCGGTATCGTTAGCGATGGTTGCAGTTATGTAGCTGCCTTGAGGTGCAAAATAACGTCAAGATGCATGCTAACCGGCAGGCTAACAAGCATAGATCTATGGCTAACAAGCAGCAACTTCAGCTATAGAGTGAATATGATAACGCGATGCTGTCCACCTATTAGAAATCTGACGTCGATGTAATTCATCTTTTTCCCCTCTCCCTGTTTTCCTTGTGTCCATCTCTGGACAGCATAATATGGCACACTGCTACTGCAGTGTCGCAGGCTGTTCCAACAATAAGAAGAATTTCCCGCATCTTAGTTTCCATGACTTCCCAGCTGATGCTGGGCTTCGTGCCTGTTGGGTGAGGGCAATAAGGAAAGATGAGGGGCCAACTTTTACAATCCTTTGTGGTAGCACTTATATCTGCAGTCAGCACTTCACATCAGAAGAGAAATGTTTCTGCCAGTGGGCGAAGCAAGCTGAAGAAAGGAACAGTGCAATCTAGATTCCTGTGGATTGACTGGGGCAAAGGTAAGAGGGCTGTGTTAAAGTGGAATTACTGTTTTTTTTTACAATCTGGACCTTGTTTCTAGCATAAAATACGATCATTTACTCACCCAGATAACTTTGGTGTCATTACAAGTCGTTCCGATGAGAACATCTAGTCACCCACTGACTGTCCATGCAGATGTATGTGTGTGACTCCATTCATGAATGCTTATTAAATCTCAAGAAAGACAGATGACGTATGAAGACTTCTTTTAAATTCTTCATTGAATAGACAGAAATTATTTTTGCCAACACAAATCAACATATTTGTTATTGTAGGAAGAGGCTCACAAGCTCGGGAGTCACCATATCAGCGTGCAAGAAAACGCCTTGCAGAGGCAGATGACACTGAGATGCCTGTCCCAGAGAGTAGCACAGAGGATGTACCCCATCCGGATCCAGTGCTAACAGACCATGACTACACCTGCCATCCCTCTCCTGGTCAGTATTTAAAAACTTGAGCCCATTCCTTCTTCCTTACAGAAAACTGAGATATGTGTAAATCATATCATTATCTTCATGCTATCAACCTAAATGGCACAAGGCCATGCAATATCTGACAATTTATGGCAATAGACGCATTACCTGGTAACTCTCAATATTGTGTTTCTTCACCTCATAAAAGTTAAGAGTTTCTGTTAAGCTCATTGATATCATCCAGTTATGAGTACAAACTGAAAACAGATAAGTGAACCAAATAAGGTGTATGCTCTTTTGTCCTCTAAAGGTGAAATGGACAGTGCTGCTAGGATGATTCAGCAGTTGAAGGTGCAAGTGGTTACACTGGAACAGTAAATCCGGCAGCTGACACTGAAGAATCAGCAGCCACTGATTTCTAGGTTCTGTGTCACTGATGAGGACTACCGTTACTACACGAGATTCAGCTCCAAGAAGGTCTTCGCTGTGTTTTGGGAGTCTGTTTACCCCTCTGCATCGAGGCTTGTCTATTGGTCTAAAGCAAAGCGAGCAGCGGAAGTGATGCCTAGCCCACAGCGAAAGCTTGAACTGATAGATGAACTGTTCATGTTACTCTGTTGCGTAGCAGCTGGGCTTCAGGAGAAGACCATGTCATCTCTCTTTGAGGTCAGTGTGTCGTCTGTTAATCGCATCATTCTAACGTGGACAAGCTACCTCTACCAGGTTCTGGGATCACTACCATCATGGATGACAAGAGAGCAAGTGCAGGCCACAATGCCTGACAAATTCAGGCTCTACTGTCCTCAGCTCAGAGTCATCATAGACTGCACTGAGATCCGCTTTGAAACAGCATGACATTCTCAAGCTACAAAACTCACACCACCTTCAAGGGTCTGATTGGTGATGGCCATGTGGTGTTATCACATTTGTTTCTACACTGTACACTGGCTCTGTTTCAGACATTGAAATAACAAAGAGATCACACCTTCTACAGCTACTCCAGCCAGGGGATGAGGTAATGGCGGACAAGGGCTTCCTGATTGAGAAGATGCTGTCAGAGGTGGGGTCAAAACTCATCATCCCTCCATTAAAAAAGTCCACCCAGCTCAGTAAGGAAGACACTCAGAAGACCCAGGCTATTGCTCGACTGAGGATCCTAGTGGAAAGGGCCATACCCAGGGTCAAGGAATACCACATTTGGGATGGGCTTGTTCCACTCTCTATGGTAGGATCTGTCAATCAGCTCTGGGCCATCTGTGGCCTGATGTCTAACTACCAGGGACCTCTTGATATCAAAGGGGACAAACCAGTCTAAGGCTTCCTATTTTGGACCTTACTGCAAGTGACTGTACAGCTGTGGCCCTGTGTACTGTAAATGGTTGCATGTAAATGTTAAGTGAACTGATTGTTTTAAAATGAAATGCTGTTTTGAAAATAAAATACTGTTTGTACGAAAAAATGAAATGCTGTTTGGCTTAAATTCTAGGTGGGGTGAGGATGACAACAATAAAGTAGCTCATGACGCATGCATGCATGCATGAACACATCCACATCCACACACGTCCACATCCACATACATACCTACATGCACACAGAGCACACAGAGTCATTTTTAAGTTTTACTACATAAGAAGACATCCATGTAGATGTTGAAGTAGAACTCATCCAGCTTTTGGCGCATGGACAGGATAAGCTCCTCATCTCTAAAGATTCGTTCTACAGTGAAGTCAGTGTGCGTATCAGTAACAAAATCACACCACTGAAGGCCACTTATGGCCAGATGTCCCTGCACCTGGTAATAGTATTTGTGTGTCTTGCGTAAGTAGGCTTTGCCTTGAACTGTGGTCAGGTGTTTCACTTGTTGAACACTTTCCACGTTGCAGGTCTTGACCTCTGCCAGGCCAAATGGTGGTTCTTCGCACGGGTTGAAGACTTTGGCATCAGGGCTAACCCCAAGGTGAGGTGCGTCTGGGTGTATTATTACACCAGAAGGTGTCACAGAGACATCACAGAAATCTGAATACTGCCGCAGTATCTCCGCCTCCAGGTCCAAACCTCGTTTCCTGGCAGCAGTCTGAGGAGTTCCCCTCAGGATGCAAGAAGCCAAGGCTTTGGCAGAAGACTCCCCACGGACATGGCATATCTCACGGAATCGGCTGGCTGTGAGTCGGGGTTTGCGTACCAGGGTCCATAACTGGCATTCTGACTGCTGTCTGGTTTCAGTTTCAATAGCAGCTGAGATCTCCCGTGTTACCTTTAAAAAAAAGAAGAAAAAATTAATGCACATCACATTAATCGTGAATATTGACAGATAACACTCTTTATATGAAAACCCTCGTAAAATAAAGGTTAAATAAATCAATAAAAACCTTCAGGCTCTCCAGGTGGCATTGTTGCTTGTAATTGAGCTCATAATTTCCTGGGAATTTAAAACTGTAGCCATCAACAGGTAACTGCGGAAACGCAGGGGCATCAGGGTGTCTAATACAGTCTTTTCTTATTTCAGGAGGGCACTGGTAAGAAAGGACAGAGCCAAATGGCACAGGGCCAAATTTAGAGTCGACCAAATTAAGGTTCTTGAGCCCATGCAGCAGTTTGCATAACCCTGGTTGTGGATGAATGTCTTTGAGAATTGACATGGCCACTTCAATGATAATCCAGAAATACAATAATACACTGATTATTAGTGCGCATGTAAACACTCGTCAACAGTGTCTTTCTCAGTCTTTGCTGTCCTCAACTAACCTAGGCCTTAACAGTTACGTGTGCAGCTGTTTTATTGATTGTGGCTCCTAAAATACTGACATGAGACTGAGAAACACACTACACCCACAGTGGAACTTCGTGGGATACTGCAAAGTCTGCAACCGCAGCATAACACAACAAAAGAGCCCTAAAACTGAGCCCTAAAATCCTATTCAAAAAAGCTGGAGATAATGAGGCTCCTCGTTTTCTTCATTGACCTGTGACAGCGTGCTCTCACTGTGACCGAGTGGTCAACAGCGTCTGACACTGTTCCAAAACAATGTTAGGTGAGAGAAGGCTCGGCATTGCACATGAAGGCTAAACAATATTAAACTATATTCAAGGCACGACTCAATAACAGCTGTTAATAATATTTATAAAGCTACCATAGCAACTTCATCGAGAAACAGACAACTAATAGATGATCAAAACGCCTGTAGCCTACGTTAAGTTATCATTACCCTAGCATCTCCGCTAACGACAAAACACTTACCTTGATAATAAAACAGGTACTGTTCTATAGAACTTGTAACCCTTGTCGAGTTTAGAGGCTGGAGTCTTTGAGAATTTTTCTGCCAGTCTGTGTACGTCTCCTAAACGAAATTTTGGGAGCTTGAGGAGTGACTGTGTGAAATCCATTTTGGAAACACCGCTCAGTGAGATAGCGGAAGCAAAGACGGAAATCAGGATACGCTGCTTCGCTCCAGAACGGAGGTTGTGTGACGTCATGTGAAAAGGGCCTATTCCACTGTAAGTTGTGTCTAAGCAGAGAGACGAGCAGACACTGTGTGTCCCCAGCATAACCGCCCGAAGTACTAAGAGACTTGAACTGAGATTCTCTCTCAAAATGATAAACAGCAGACAATGCTCTAAACAACTCAAAGTGTTTCTGTGCCAATGTTACATGTTACACAAAGTGATAAACATTTCCATATGCTACTGGAATTATCAGGAAAAGATATTAGTAAAGGAAACTTAAGCTTAAGTGTAGATTTAGTTTAGTTTAGTTGATTAAGTTCATTTAATTGCCAATATATATGGTGGTGTAGTTTAATTTATTTTATCACTTGTTTACAGTTTTTATTTTGTACATAGTTAAATTTTATACTTTGTGTGGGCTATTTATATTTTTTGTATTATTTATTTCTAATTTATTATTTTCTTGTTAACTGTTTTGATTGAGCAACTTGTTTCTCTAAAAATAAAAAAAAATGTCAAAGACAGAGCTATTCAGTTTCCTGTGTGAGTATATGTATGTATATAACTGGCAGTGGAATTTATTGCGATGAAAGGGGGGGGGGGGGGCACCTAAAATCTTGCCTAGGGCGCCAAATTGGTTAGGGCCGGGCCTGGTGACACCCTGGTGACACCCATCCAGTGAATCTGTTCATTCTTTGTGTTTATTCAGATATTAAGCTACACTTTGGCGCCGCTTTGAGTAAGAAGCACTCGTGTTTTCTTCTGAAATATTGGCTGTAATTTTGGCGAGCTTGCTGTGTAGCGGTGGAGCATTGATTCTGTGGAAATAGTGCAGGATGAAGCTTTAGCTTTCTGTTGAGCAAATATTTCATTTGATCATTTCTTTTTGAACACAGAGTCCCAGGGGGGTGTAGAGAGATTCCTGCAGGCGCAACCCGGTCTCACTCCCAAGTGGTCAAATCCTGCAGCTCGGTCAGTGGCCCTCCGCTTCAAAATGTGACGCTGTAGGTATCCAGCAGCAGAACAAAGAGGAGGATCTGAATCTTTATCTCAAACATCTTCTTTGGAATTTGTTCTTCTATTATACAAAATGACTTTTACTTTTCATCTGTTTCTGTTTAGTTTGTACTTTTATTGTTTTCTCTTGATTTGATTTCATCATTGTGCTTCTGTTTGTATCCTTTCTCCTCACTGTGTGGAACAACAATAAACCTGCTGAAATATCTGATCAAAATATCAATCAATAGAATATGAAATCAATCCTGACAGCAGGAAAGAAAATCAGTCCCTCAGTTCAGTATGTTTGTGACTCTGGCTGAGATGGAGGTGAAATATGTGAACCTGGGCTGTGGTTTACTGCTCTCTTCCTGTCACACACACTGTTTGACATCTGTTGGTTTTTGTTCAGGCTGCAGGGATCATTTCTCACTGTGGGGAACAGACTTATAACAGGAGCAGTAGTAGGTGGCTGAATGACTGAGTTTAACTGTCTGGATCTGCAACTCCCAGCCGTTCTCTTTATTCACAGCTGAGAAATCATCTTCCTGAGGATGATTGTAACTTTTATCTATGTTACCACTACTCCTACCAATATCAAGAATCACTCTGAATGTTTCTGTGTCTTTCTTCTGGTACCAGAATACATAAGAACCGTCACACTGGTCAGTTCCTCCACAGCTGAAGGAGACGGTTTGACCAACTCTCCTGGTCAATGTTAAATGATCCTGACTCAGCTCTGCTGCCATGGCAACCAGCGCTGTAGAGAAACAGACAGATAGATGAAGGTTAGTGTGACAGTGTTTGTTAAAGGTTGACTTTGTTGGCTCCTGATTGGCTGGAAACACTCACCTGAACACAGACAGCACAGAGCAGCAGCTGGGAGGAAAAGCATTTTGTGCAGTGGTGTTTCCTCTGGTGAACCTGGGGAGAAGTGGCGCTCTGATGCAGCTGAGGCCAAACAAGGACGAGCTGTGAGATCAGACGAGGGCCACGTGGTTTCTAACAGGTCCTCAGACCTCCCATCAGCCCCTGCGGCCGACAGATAAGGCTGCCGCTGCTGATTGACAGCTCGGCTGAAGCTGCTGTGTGCTTTTCATTTCTTATTGACACTATTTCTCTTTGTTTTATTCTCATTATTTGGAGCTTTTTTCTGGATGATTCTTTTTTCCCAGACTTCTCTGTTTCTCTGAACTGATTCAGTGAGAAGTTTCTTCGTCTTGATTTGAATCTGACAGCAGATGAAAAATCTGGGTGACGATGATGCAGAAATAGAAAAAAGCATTCCTGTTGGCACAAACACATTCAGGTTGGTGGTGAATTTAGTAACACAGACTGTTATCTGTTGTTTAACAGCTGGGATGAAAATACAAAACTACAAATCCACAAAACTCCTCAACTGTGATTTGAAGCCTTAAACGTCCCCTTACATTTCTGTCATTTCATTTCATCATTTCATTTCTAGGACACATAAAACCTTTTCCACACACAGTATCACATCTTTATTGTGGATTCTGTTTGTAGTGCCCCTAATGCTAACCCAAAGGAAGTAGTAGTAGGGCAACTAACATCTAGCTAGGTCCGAGGTGTGGTGCCTTTAATAGCTCAGGACGAGTTAGTATGGGGATCGAACAGTTGACAGTATTTATTGCCTCACCCAACAATATCAACAGCAATTTAGATGGAATGAAAATAAAATCTAAACTAAAATAGAGCTCTCTCAGTTGTATAGTAAAATAAAAGAAATAGTCCTTTAAGGAGTCTGATATTGAGTTCAGAGTTCAGGGTTCAGTTCCTGATCCTTGTACGTGTGTGCACTGAGTCTGCTACTACCCGGGTAGAGTTAATAGTGTGTACGCAGTCTTATCTGTTCCTGAATGGGTAAAGTTGTCTGTGTCTGGTCGTGCGGCGGTCCTCACTGCGTCCCCGACCCTCCACAGTCACTCTGGGCTCGCCATCATTGGATCCTCTAGATTCTTTCTGGTAGCTCAATAAACCAACCTGCACAAGTAGTGCGAGTATTAAGTTACTCTGTTCTGTTCTTATTTCTAACATGAGACCTCATTAACTTATTTTCTTAGTGCATCAATAACCAGTGACTAGAACATACTTTGTTGACAATGGAATGAATTACCACATGTAATAGCAACTGGTACTTTAAGCACCAACAAATCTTAATCATGAATTTCTATAAACCTCAACAATTGGCTCATGCGCGTAAAGCTGCATGCTGCCTGTTACTCCAGCCTTTGAGTCTGCTTTTTTAACTTCTTAACTTTTATTCTCTTTTTGTTCATTCTTATTTTTTCACTGTAACTCTATGAAGTCCTGCCCTCTCTAACGAGGTTGTTTGAGAGAGTTTTTGTGTTTTAATAACGCTTCCACCGGGACACGCTGCCGTTGTTTACTCCAGAGAACAGCTGAACGCACTTATGCCTGCGACCACTTTACACTTGCCATTTTTGCATATTTGAAAGTGGGACTTTAAATTATACTATATATATATATATATATATATATATATATATATATTCTGATTCTGAATTGGTATTTTAACATCTACAAATTAATTATTTACCATCACTTTCTATATGTGACATTGTTTTTAACTGTTTCCAGACATCATTTTTATATTTTAGACTTTAAATATGAAATTTAATTGGATCACTACTAATGTATTTATCATGTACATTTTAATAAGCAAAAGCAGCTCAAACACAGTGTAGTTGGGTTACAACTTATTAAAATGTATAACCAATTTAAAGCTGAATGATTTTAATATGAACACAATAAGTGCAATGCACCTTTAATATTTTTACTTACTTTTATTTTTACTTCACTTTATTTGCTAGTGATTAACATTACACCTTTTTTAAGAACAGTGATACAATATTCATTAAGACTAACATTTAGCCTTAGGTTAACCATTACCCAATTTTATAATTATTTTAAATTATGTTATATAAATCATCTTTACTATGTTCATATATTATTTTCCAGTGAATCCCTCACTTTCAACCTGTAGTTATCAGCTCATACTACAGTTTATATGACAGTACTTCTATCTGTTCTGTGCTGCTGTGAAGAATAAAACCTTCACTCTGCTGCCCTCTAGTGTCTGCAACAACACACTGCTTCAAACTGTACTGCTACTGTCACTACTACTACAACTGTTTCTACTATTAGTGCCTTCTGATGTTGTTGAATTCATCTCTAGTATTTTGTTTCTATTTTAGATGTTATTGTTCAATCACACAGTCATTGAGAGTTACTGTTGCTTGATCAAACTGGTGTTTATGTAGAGCAGGGCCAATGAGCAGCATCTCAGTTTTATCAGAATTTAGGAGCAGGAAATGATGTGACATGTATTTTAACACAGCAGGCAGCAGTCCTCTAATTTAATAAAAAAGAGGTAAAATGGTGCCCCGTGTGAGGCACAGTACTGGAGGCAATTATTCCTAATTGTGCAACATTAATATTTCAGCATATATTTTTGGCCAATATGCAAATTTTCGATTTCAGTCTAAAAATGTCCCAAAGTCTGTACATTCAGTACCACTAGTCTTCCACCGCAGTAGACATCCAGCTATACTTGCAAACAAGTACTTTATGGTGAAATAATTAGAGAATATTGATTTTAAGCCCTCATAGAGTTACCATAAGAGTTTGCTATTGCTGCTAGCTATTCCTAGCTAAACCTACACTGTAGTGTAGTAACAATTGGGTTCAGACATACTCAATGCAAACTAATTACATTTTCTCAGTTTGCTGTAAATTAGTAAATCATTAGTAAAGCAGTAGAGCCTGAAATAGAGCGGGTCGTCCACGAATTGGAAGGTTGTTGGTTCGATGCCTGGCTCCTCCGTTGCATGTCAAAGTGTCCTTGAGCAAGATACTGAATGAGTTAGTTTCTGTTCGATGGGCTTTGACATCACTGTGTGAATGTGTGTGAAAAGGGCCGAATGTGGCTGTAGTGGAAAAAGTGCTTTGAGTGGTCAGAAGACTAGAAAGGCGCTACACAAGTACAGTCCATTAACCTATTAGTATTTACCAGCCCTTTAGCAGCTATTTCACCTATGGACGATACACTCTAGCTCTCAGGATCACACATTGGGTTCACTCCTGAGAACAAAGCATCAGTGTTAAATGTGAAAACTGATTCACAACACAAGAGGGCGCCTTCATCCTGCTAACCAGGGATGTAGTGGAGGTTAAAGCACCTCAACTCACTCTGTCTACAGTTTTAGTTAAGAACATGTTTTCAGGCTGATAGAAACCTTTATAGTAAAAGTGCATTGTGTCATACATCATGGTAAATGGTGTCAGACCACTAACAGTATAGATACAATCTCTGTGTGACTATAAAGTGTCCATCAGTCATAGTTTCCGACATATTTCAACCTACTGACAGTTTCTACAGGGGATCCAGTGAAGGTCAAAGGTTGAAATCTATCAGGAGTGTCTTTGTGTTGCTGGATAAGAGAAGTTCTGTGGTTTCACTAATATTTACCACCACTGCTGCAGAGGAACTACATGATTAAAATGTGACCTTTTATAGAGTCCCCCTCACAGAGAAGAACAACTATTGTCGTATCTTCAGCACGCTGTGGGAAGTTTAAGTGTGAGTGTTGGATTTAAATTCATTGATTTATGAAGAAAACAACAAAGGTGATAAAATGGCTCTTTGTGATACACCTGTGTTTGACACCTTTCCAGACAGCTTTGGGTTGCCTCGTGAATTAAAAAAGCAAAAGTTATTGCCCTACTTAGTTACTTTAGTTTGGCCTACATTATTTCAATTTCAAATTAGTGAGATAGCGATAATATATCAATTTAAGAATGCTATGACAGTTTAGTTTGATAACTATCTATTTTCAGTCAACTGTTTTTAACCAGCATAAGAATTTGAGGAAGAAATATGAAGCCATTACGAAAGCCTGAGAAAAGTGTTTTACATTTAAAAACGTCTTCTCCTATTCCTGATTTCTACCACAGCAAGCTCAACTCTGACCATATATAGTATTTCCTTGTTACCTCCCTTCAAACTAGTTTCAATTCTGAGGAAGTGAAACTCACACAGACAGTCGTTGTCACTGAGAGGTGAAATGGCACAGAAAGGAGTTCAGCTTGACCGGGAAACCTTCTCTTGTTCGATCTGTCTGGATCTACTGAAGGATCCGGTGACTATTCCCTGTGGACACAGCTACTGCATGAACTGTATTAAAACCCACTGGGATAAAGAGGATGAAAGGAGAATCCACAGCTGCCCTCAGTGTAGGCAGACCTTCACACCGAGGCCTGTCCTGGTGAAAAACACCATGTTAGCAGATTTAGTGGAGGAACTGAAGAAGACAGAGCTCCATTCTGCTCCTGCTGATCTCTGCTATGCTGGACCTGAAGATGTGGCCTGTGATTTCTGCACTGGGAGAAAACTGAAAGCCATAAAGTCCTGTCTGGTCTGTTTGTCCTCTTATTGTGAGAAACACCTCCAGCCTCATTATGAATTATTTAAAAAACACAAGCTGGTGGACCCCTCCAAGAAGCTCCAGGAGAACATCTGCTCTCGTCATGACGAGGTGATGAAGATGTTCTGCCGTACTGATCAGCAGTGTATCTGTTATCTCTGTTTCATGGAAGAGCATAAAGGCCACGACACAGTCTCAGCTGCAGCAGAAAGGACTGAGAGGCAGAGAGAGCTCGAGGTGAGTCGACAAAACATCCAGCAGAGAATCCAGGACAGAGAGAAAGATGTGAAGGTGCTTCAATGGGAGGTGGAGGCTATCAATCACTCTGCTGATAAAGTGGTGAAGGACAGTAAGAAGATGTTCACTCAGCTGATCCGTCTCATGGAGAAAAGAAGCTCTGATGTGAAGCAGCAGGTCAGATCCCAGCAGGAAACTGAAGTGAGTCAAGTCAAAGAGCTTCAGGAGAAGCTGGAGCAGGAGATCACTGAGCTGAAGAGGAAAGACGCTGAGATGAAGAAGCTGTCACACACAGAGGACCACACCCAGTTTCTACACAACTACCCCTCACTGTCAGCACTCAGTGAATCTACATCCAGCATCAATATCTGTCCTCTGAGGTACTTTGAGGATGTGACAGCGGCTGTGTCAGAGCTCAGAGATAAACTACAGGACGTTCTGAGGGACAAATGGACAAACGTCTCACTGACAGTGACTGAAGTGGATGTTTTACTGCCACAACCAGAGCCCAAGACCAGAGATGGATTCCTAATATATTCACGTGAACTCACACTGGATCCAAACACAACAAACACACAGCTGTTATTATCAGAGGGGAACAGAAAAGCAACAGTAATGAGCCAAAAACAGTCTTATCCTAGTCATCCAGACAGATTCACTACTTGTTATCAGGTCCTGAGTAGAGAGAGTCTGACTGGACGTTGTTACTGGGAGGTGGAGTGGAGAGGGATAGGAGTTCATGTAGCAGTCACATACAAGAATATCAGCAGAACAGGGAGCTTGAATAAATGTATCTTTGGACTCAATGACAAATCTTGGGCATTATATTGTGACAATAACAGTTACATATTTTGGTTTAACAATGTCAAAACTCCTTTCTCAGGTCCTCTGTCCTCCAGAGTTGGAGTGTATCTGGATCACAGTGCAGGTATTCTGTCCTTCTACAGCGTCTCTGAAACCATGACTCTCCTCCACAGAGTCCAGACCACATTCACTCTGCCTCTTCATGCTGGACTTCGGTTTTATTGTGTTGATGGAGACACTGCTGAGTTCTGTAAACTTAAATAGACAGAAGTCATTTAAGGGACAGTGGATTGAATTCTTGAACTTAATTTTTCTTTATGTTTGTGGCTGGGAGCTGATTGTTGTGGCATTTAATTACTGCACAGAGATCACCTGTAAATCAAACATTATCGGTGGCTTCTCATTTTCACAACATGAAACTATAAAACTGACATTTTTTAAACTATTGTGTAGTCTATGTTACCCTGTATCATTAAGAGTAAGAACAGCTTTCAGTGTTTAGATGCTGTGACCCTTACTGCTGTTTAGTAATATTTAATAATTAGTTGTGTACAAAGTCTGTAAGTATGAACACAGTATGTAAGATAATAGTATTGTCAGTAAGTGTTTCATTATTATTTGGAAAAAGTGTCAAGAAGATTTGAATATGTTCATTCTCAAAGCTACAGATAAATTGGCTAAAGCAACATATTGACCACTGTTAGTTTACCACAGATAAATTGGTATCATGTATATGTCACTGATAGTAGAACAATGCCACAGAGTTGTTATATATCCTTGTGTAGTGGTGTTTGTTTATGTGTAACTTTTATTTGTAACGCCAAATCACACACTGTAAAACAGCACGTTAATATAAAAAGTAGATTTAATCCTCCAAAAAATGTGGAGTCACTCAACCCTATGTATTAAACCTAACTCAAAAACTCATTGTTGTAATAACTCAGTTATTTTTTAAAAGTTGATGTTAAATAATTAATTCTTACAATGTAGAACTTGATAAGTTAGCTCAACTCTTTTTGAGGAAACCATGGCAACAAAGAAACAAGGAAATACTGTATATGGACAGAGTTGAGCTCGCTGTGTTTGAAAGCAGGAAGATGGAGGAGGAGTTATCAAGCGTTGATTCAGTCCAGAGAGAGGAGCAGCGCTGTGAATCTGAACTTTTCTTCCTCATTTACAATGAAGCTTCAGTTAAAACATCCTCCTTGTAAAAGCTGAGTCACATACTGATTGATTGAATGCCCATCCTGAAGAGATCAGGCCATCATCTAAACCAGCTGCTATGACAGAACTTACGGTCACTGAACCTCCTTTGAAGTTGATGTTCAGAAAAGCTGTGCCAATATTATAGGTTTTACAGTAATAGATCCCTCGTGGATGCTGTGAAAATGTAAACAATGCTTAGTTTGTGAGAGATGTTACATTAGATTTTCTTGAACGGCGTTGGTTCTCTTGCTTTGAAGCGATCCAGGTGAAGTTTAGTGCCGGTAGAGTTGTGATGACCTGAGACGAGGCCCTGTTCTTCCTGACTGAACTTACGCTGAGCTTCATTTTTAGTACCACAGTTACCATGAATATCTTAATATATTCCAAAATATCTAATGTATCATTTTAACTAAATAACAACATTACATTTGAATTATATTTTTTAACAAAGCTATCACATGACATTTAAACGATGAAATGTATTTTTAACTTCTTAACTTATTCACTCAAAATGAGTTTCTGTCAGACGTCAAGCTTCTTTCCTCCATGAGACGAACTCAGACTAGTCTCCAAGGTCCTCCGACTACAAGTGGGTCCTGTTTTTTTAGTATGAAAAGAGAGAGAGTATGTTTGAAAGCTGTTATAGCAGATTCTGTGCAGACTTGACTGCTTTGTCCCAGACTCTGAAAATTATGACAAAAGTCTTCTGTGATCTGAACTGGTCTGAACTCTCTGTACTGTTAAATTTGGGGTTTGTATATACAAATTAAACTGAGTTCCTCAAAACATAGACATATTAGACACATATTATGCCCCTTTTCAGGTTCATAATTGTATTACGTGGCTCTACTACAATAGGTTTAGATGTTTTAATGTTCAAACACACTATTTTTCTCATACTGCCTATAGCTGAGCAGCTCTTTTCAGCCTCTGTCTGTAGACAAATTGAACTGAGTTCCTCAAAACCTTAAACACTGCTAAGCTGAATGTCAGGCAGGTGGTAAAACAGACAGAGGGTCATTACAACAAGAACAAGCTGGGAAAATGTTAACAAAGCTGCACTGAGCAACAGAGAGAGTCAGCAGTCCACTATCTACACTGAGGCTAATGAGTAACAGGGAGCAGCTGAGCTGGCAGGTAACAAGGTCATGTGTACAGGTGAAACCTAAGAAAGCACATTTACTCAAGCACTGTACTTAAGTAGGTTTCAGGTACTCGAACTTTACTTGAGTATGACCATTTTCTACTACTACTCCACTTTTTATTCCATTACATTTATCTGACAGTGATAGCTACTGTTGACATTAAGATTTAACACATTACTGAATATTAAGGTGAGAAATAACAACAACAACATTTGGCCCCCCAAACAAATAAATGTAAATGTAATTACACATTTATTTACAAATGTACAAAGTGAGAACAAAATATGTACAATACAGGAAGGTATGGCGCATTCTCTCTTAAGATCTATACAGTGGAAGAGAAACAACAACACACAAATACATCAGTACAAATACCCAACAAGATTGGGTTTCCATTTACACGCAGAGAAATATCAGTTCAGGTAAACAACAGTCATCATGAGCAGTGATAGCCTCCATGGCTAAACAGAACAACTAATGAGAAGATGTCAAAGTACCGCCCACAGTGTTTGATTGACAGGTGATCTCTGTGCAGTGAGGAACACCACAACAATCAGCTCTCAGCAACAAACATGAAGACAAAAGCAGTTCATGGATTCAAACTCAGAATTTAACCCACAGTCCCTTAAATGTCCAGTGTGTAAAATGTAGTGGTCTTTTCGCAGTGCAGTTGCAGATTGAAACTCCTTCGCTTCACCCTCCCCTTCAGAATCAGAATCAGAATTAGGTTTATTGCCAAGTAAGTTTTTACACCTACGAGGAATTTGTCTTAGTGCATTGGTGCATAAACTATACAAATATACAAATCACACAAAAATCACACAAAAGTCTAAAAATCGAAATAAATAAAGATAAGAAAACTGTACAGAAAACAGGAGTGCATTAATGTAATGCATACTGTATATACAGGCTGGGTTTAAGAGTCAGTGTCAGTGGTGGATCCGGGCCTTGGTAATGAGGCCAGCTGCAGACGGAAAGAAACTGTTTTTGTGATGTGAGGTTTTGGTCCTGATGGACCGCAGCCTCCTGCCAGAGGGAAGTGTTTCAAAGAGTTTGTGTCTGAGAGGACTGAGAGTCAGAGACATTTTCCCCAAGCTTTACATGCTGCAGGAAGTCTGTGATCCACCTGCAGGTGGAGTCAGGCACAGAGAGCTGGGAGAGCTTGTCCTGTAACAGAGCGAGGATGATGGTATTAAAAGCAGAATTGAAGTCCACAAACAGGAAGCACAAAGAGGAAATTATGGTGGTTTTTCAGGTGATTATATATGAATGAAAACATACCTATGAATATCATGTTCCATTTCTGCTAATACATCCTCCAACACTGGACCTGTAAATTACTTCTGCCTATTTGAGTTTACATAACTCAGCTGTGTCTCCAAAAGAACAGTAATAAAACCGAAGTCCAGCATAGAGAGGCTGAGTGACTGCGGTCTGGACTCTGTGGAGGAGAGTCATGGTTTCAGAGATGCTGAAGAAGGACAGAATACCTGCACTGTGATCCAGATACACTCCAACTCTAGAGGACTGAGGACCTGAGACAGGAATGTTCACATCGTTGAACCAAAAGTTACAACTGTTTTTACGACATGTTAACGCCCAAGATTTATCATTGAGTCCAAATCCACTTTCACTACACCAATCTGCTCTCCTAATAGCCTTGTATGCGACTGCTGCTTCAGCTATTTCCCCCTTCCACTCCACCTCCCAGTAACAACGTCCAGTCAGACTCTCTCTACTGAGGACCTGAAACCAATCAGTGAATCTGTCTGGGTGACTAGAATAAGACTGTTCTTCCCTCATTACTGTTGCTTTCCTGTTCCCTTCTGATAATAACAGCTGTGTGTGTGCTGTGTTTTGATCCAGTGTGATTTGACGTGAATACTGTAAGAATCCAGCTCTGGTCTTGGGCTCTGGTTGTGGCAGTAAAACATCCACTTCAGTCACTGTCAGTGAGACGTTTGTCCATTTCTTCCGTGTCTGGAATTGAATGTATTCTTGAGTCTATAAGGTAACAATAATATAATAATAAGTTAACCTTGTTTGACTTGTGAAATGGTTGACTTAAAGAAAATGTTGGTTTTGTCTATACTATACTAGGTACTTGTACTATATTAACTGGGTTAAATATAATTGCATTACTAAAAAGAGACTAAAATACAATTTTCATTGACTAAAACTAGACTGAAATAGTCATGGATAATTCTGACTAAAAAAAGACTAAAATGCTCAGACTTTTAGTTGACTGAAACTTGACTAGACTTAAAAGAGTATAAATGTGACTCAAACTAATAAAAACTAAAATGACAGTTTGACACAAAGACTAGACTAAAACTAAAATGAAAACAGGTCGCCAATCTGCACTTTGTTTCTTCATATAGAGTGATGCCTCAGTTAAAACCTGATCCGCAACCTTTGACCTTCACTGGATCCCCTGTACAAACTGTCAGTAGGTTGAAATATGTTGGAAACTATGACTGATGGACACTTTATATTCACAGAGAGATTGTATCTATACTGTTAGTGGTCTGACACCATTTACCATGATGTATGACACAATGCACTTTTACTATAAGTGTCTATCAGCCTGAAAACATGTTCTTAACTAAAACTGTAGACAAAGTGAGTTGAGGTGCTTTAACCTCCACTACATCCCTGGTTAGCAGGATGAAGGCGCCCTCTTGTGTTGTGAATCAGTTTTCACATTCAACACTGATGCTGCATTCAGGGCATGTCGGAAAGATAGTAGAAAAGAGCTTCGACTTTACAGGTTGTAAAATGTTGTAAACAGCATTTGGGAATGGGAGATTTTGGACTTGAGGTTAAAATCCCCCTGACTTCTTGAATTCTGATTATAGAACATGAAAATATGTATATAACCAAATATAAAAAATAATATATTCATTTCATGATTTTTTGGGAGGAACTGACGTAGGCTGCACATTTTCCATTTGTTGTTGAAACTAAAATATTTGACCTTTTAAAACCTGAGCTTCTCTCTGGTTGAGTGTCAACTAAGGAAACGTCTTTGGAACATCATAAATCTCCACTAACCATAAATGATTGTGTATTAATGATTTAAAATGAGACTGAAAATGTTATTGGTTTCACTTGTTAATTCCTGCTGATTCTTATTGAACTGAAAGCTACATTTCATATGTATATTGTCATGATTATAACATCATTCCTTTAGTCCTTCTGTACTGTAAAAGGTGAATGAAAGCTGGTGAAAGTGGAAAGGACAGAGACTGACTGACAAATGCTCTCCTGCTCTGAACATGAACTCTGAACTTTGTGGTGTTTCAGGAGGAAAACTGCCTCAGTTATACTCTCAGATTAGTTTCACAGTTTCTCCATCAGCTTTGTATGAGACCCTTGAATGAAGACAAGAAGAAAATACTTTGTTCATGTTTGTTTATTCATGATGTAAAGCTTCAGTTTGTTCACACATGCCATCAGTAAAGTCTGTTCAGTGACTCTTGTTCAATGAGTTCATGTACAGATTCACTTCATCCACACAATCAGTTTGTTGGAGCAGAATCTCAGCTATGTACAAGGAAATAATGAAAGAGTTACTCATTAATTATGATAATTACATTTTTATAATCCCTCATAGTTCCCCATTTCTATATTGATTTGGATAACAACAACATTTAGTCTGACAAAGAAATACATGTAAATGTAATTCTGTAATTGTATGTAATGTAAAGATTTCTTTACACATTTTCAGAGTGAGAACAAAATATCTATGATAAAGGAAGGTCTGGTGCTTTCTGTTTTAACACTTGTGCATGAAAGAGAAACAACATACAAATACACCTTTTGAGCTCAGAAGAGTTTACATTTTCATGCAGAGAAATATCAGTTCAGGTAAACAACAGTCATCATGAGCAGTGATAGCCTCCATGGCTAAACAGACACAGGAAGGAGAGCCACCTAAAGACACTCAAACATTTACAGAACAACTAATGAGAAGATGTCAAAGTACCGCCCACAATGTTTGATTAACAGGTGATCTCTGTGCAGTGAAGAAACACCACAGCAATCAGCTCTCAAAAACAAACATTAAGACAAAAGAAGAATTAAAAATCGAAGAATTAAAAATCAGTATTTCCTGTTTGCTGGAAATGTATTTGTATTTGAATACCTTCTGATTCCGACTCCGGTCGTGGGCCTTGAATACGATGAGACTCCAACTACGGTCGTGGGCACTGAATATGATGCGCCTCCAACTCCGGTCGTCGGCACTGAATACGATGCAACTCCAGCTCCGGTCGTGCGCCTTGAATACGATGAGACTCCAACTACGGTCGTCGGCCTTGAATATGATGAGACTCCAACTACGCTCGTGGGCACTGAATACGATGAGACTCCAACTACGCTCGTGGGCACTGAATACGATGAGACTCCAACTCCGGTCGTGGGCCTTGAACACGATGCGCCTCCAACTCCGGTCGTGGGCCTTGAACACGATGCGCCTCCAACTCCGGTCGTGGGCCTTGAACACGATGCGCCTCCAACTCCGGTCGTGGACCTTGAACACGATGCGACTCCAACTCCGGTCGTGGGCCTTGAACACGATGCGACTCCAACTCCGGTCGTGGACCTTGAACACGATGCGACTCCAACTCCGGTCGTGGGCACTGAATACGTTGTGACTCCAGCTCTGATCTTGGGCTCTGGTTGTGGCAGTAAAACATCCACTTCAGTCACTGTCAGTGAGACGTTTGTCCATTTCAGAACGTCCTGTAGTTTATCTCTGAGCTCTGAAACAGCCACTGTCACATCCTCAAAGTACCTCAGAGGACGAATATTGATGCTGGATGTAGATTCACTGAGTGCTGACAGTGAGGGGTAGTTGTGTAGAAACTGGTTGTGGTCCTCTGTGTGTGACAGCTTCTTCATCTCAGCGTCTTTCCTCTTCAGCTCAGTGATCTCCTGCTCCAGCTTCTCCTGAAGCTCTTTGACTCGACTCACTTCAGTTTCCTGCTGGGATCTGACCTGCTGCTTCACATCAGAGCTTCTTTTCTCCATGAGACGGATCAACTCAGTGAAGATCTTCTCACTGTCCTCCACTGCTTTATCAGCAGAGCTATTGATAGCCTCCACCTGCTGTTGAAGCTCCTTCACATCTTTCTCTCTGTCCTGGATTCTCTGCTGGATGTTTTGTCGACTCACCTCGAGCTCTCTCTGCCTCTCAGTCCTTTCTGCTGCAGCTGAGACTGTGTCGTGGCCTTTATGTTCATCCACAGAGCAGAGATAACAGATACACTGCTGATCGGTACGGCAGAACATCTTCATCACCTCATCGTGACGAGAGCAGATGTTCTCCTGGAGCTTCTTGGAGGGATCCACCAGCTTGTGTTTCTTAAAGGTAGGTGATTCAAAGTGAGCCTGCAGGTGTGTCTCACAGTAAGAGGCCAAACAGACCAGACAGGACTTGATGGCTTTCAGTTTTTTTTCAGTGCAGAAATGACAGGCCACATCTTCAGGTCCAGCATAGCAGTGATCAACAGGAGCAGCTTGGAGTCCAGTCTTCTTCAGCTCCTCCACTAAATCTGCTAACATGGTGTTTTTCATCAGGACAGGTCTCGGTGTGAAGGTCTGCCTACACTGAGGGCAGCTGTGGATATGCATCTGATCCTCTACCTCCCAGCAGGTTTTAATACAGTTCATGCAGTAGCTGTGTCCACAGGGAATAGTCACCGGATCCTTCAGTAGATCCAGACAGATCGAA
Organism: Dicentrarchus labrax; assembly: GCF_905237075.1. Classification (NCBI taxonomy): domain Eukaryota; kingdom Metazoa; phylum Chordata; class Actinopteri; family Moronidae; genus Dicentrarchus; species Dicentrarchus labrax. Next base: position 26,404,264 of record NW_026136701.1, read on the forward strand.
CAGCAGAATCTTTCTCGGTCCAGTTGATTTCCACGTTGTGCCATTTCATCCGTCAGTGATAGTGACTGTGAAATAATTTCTCTGAACAGAAACAATCTCTGTGCTCTGACAGACAAAAACAATCGCTCCTTCTCCTCTCCTTTATACGCTGTAGTAAATGAAGTTAGTTAGCTCCGGCATTTCAAACTGTGTTGTTTACACCCATCCTCTGTCCTTATAACTGCAGTTTTGTGAAGGGGAGGGAGCAAAGAAATATTTTTGATTGGGTAGAGCTTGAGCTGTTTCAGGAAGGAGGAAGAGTTTTCAGGCTTTACTGCATTCCACAAGTACATTTCTGGGAGAGGTAGATTTGTCTTTTGCATTTATAGTTTCACTTAGAAATCTCACATTCAGCTCACAACATATTTTATTGTTATTGTTGTGTTAATATTTTATTCAAGAAGAATAAAAAATAATGCTTAATATTTTTCAATTGATTATTTGGTTTTGTGATCTTTGTTTCCCTTCCTTACGGCCTGGTGAAAAACCTTCATTTCCATTAAGAGGTGTTAATAAGAAAATAAACATACGAACTAGGTTGGACTATAATCCCCTCCAGTCATAAATCAGTTTTTAATGTTTCTACAGTGTGATGTTTGAAAAACTATGGTGGCCGCAAACCAGCCCTAAATAGAGTCAGTGTTTCGTCTGTCTGTTCTATGCTACTGTAGAAAAATGGCGGATTCAACATGGTGATCTGCCACATCTGCAGATAAAAATGTCTCATTGTAATGTAGCAAAAACACAACCATTTTTATGTACAGGTGATCACACTAATGTAAACATACTTATGAATATATGAATATGAATATTTTCCATTTCTGCTAATAGAGCCTCCAAAATGTTACACATTGAAATTTAAAGTCATTTTTTCAGTCCATCTGTCATCATATGTGTCGCAGGGTTAAATTGCTGGAGACATATGGATGATAAAAATTAATGCAGATGCTTCCACAGAGTTACACTGTATGGTACAATTAGGTAAATACGTCACTGAAGGTCTGAGACGTGTAAAACTGCTGAGGAGGCCCAGTTGATTCTGGCTTTGGATCAAGATGGCAAGAGGAAAAGATTTAAGTGAGTTTGAAATCTCTACTCCTTCTGCTCTTGTTCACTTGCTGCATTGAATGAGGTTAATCAGCTCCTGCATTTCACACTGTGTTGTTTACACCTGCAGATATGCGAGGGGGAGGGAACATAGACATATTTTAATAAGGCAGAGTTTGTTCTGTTTCAGGAGAAAGAGTTTTCAGGCTTTACTGCATTCCACTAGAGTACATTTCTCGGAGAGGTAGGGTTTGTTCATGTCCATTAATAGTTTCACTTAGAAATCTGACACTCAGCTCACAACTGACTTTAATAGTATTCATACTTAATATTAGTTAGTAAATAGTTCTTAAGAAGGACAGAAAGACAGAAAGAAAGAAGAAAATACGTGTAATCCACCTCTTCCACCTCTTCGGCATCATCTGCATTGAGTTGGAGCATGTGCAGCCTCTCTTTCCAACCTCTAGTTTACCTCAACAAGTGTCCTTCTCTCTCCCATGAAGACAACACTGACTCTGTCATCCAGTGAGGCTGAAGAATTGCTATGCTGACATTAGACACTACATATGTGAAATAAATGTAATATCAGGGCATTTACATTCCCTACATATAATAGATTGTTTAATACCAAATGGGCACGTCCCTCCCGTTAGAACAAACTCCAGTAAACCAAACCCAGTTGGATTGTGTAGCTCTTTACTGGAACATAAGTGTTTTTGTTGTACACTGTGAACTATATCAGAAGTGAATTTTCACAGAAACAAAAAAATATTGAATATTGAAATGACAACAAGTCCATCAAATCCTTACATTGTTGTAGAGGAAAACCCTGAACCTGAACTTTTCAGTACAGTTAAGTAATTACCGTCATTGAAGCCCTGAGACAGGTGTAAAACTGCTGAGGATGCCCAGCTGATTCTGGCTTTGGATCAAGATGGCAAGAGTTTCAGGAAGGAGGAAGTGTTTTCAGGCTTTACTGCATTCCACAAAGAGTAGATTTTTGGGAGAGATAGGGTTTGTTATTGTACATTAATAGTTTGACTTCTCTGACACTAATGTTAGTCATTAAGTTTTTCTTGTTGTTCCTACAGTGTGGTATTTGACGTTCATTGTGCAGAATGATGTCGGTTATGTGCAGAGTTTCACACTAGAAGGATGTTTTCAAATTCATCTGCTGCTGTGGCAACGGCTGTACATTTTTGTTTTAATCTGTATTTGTTTGGCTTTATTTCTGAAAGCATCATTGAATGATGTCTGACTGGGTCGAATCTTTTTTGGGGGCTTTTATTCCCTTTATAATAGTGACAGCTGAAGACAGACAGGAAAGGTGGGCAGAGAGAGGGGATGACACGCAGCAAAGGGCCACAGGTCAGATTCAAAGCAAGCAGGGGGGCAAAGGCTGCCCTAGGCCCACGGTCCTCTACAGTTACAAAGGGGCCCATCTTTGGCCCAATCTTTCTGACTGAACATGCATTTTTGTTTTTTAGTTGAATATTTTGAATACAAATTGTTTGTGTGTCTTGAGGGGTTAGCCAGAACCAGCCTGGTTTGCTACTGTGACTGTTTGTTTGCCTGGCCTGCCAATGTTGCCTGTTTATATTGACGCTGAATCCACCCCCTTAGTACCCTGACAAAAGGCCCCACCAGCCACTCTGAATCAATTTGGATGTGCGAAGGCATTGTTACGGCCGCCGCTGGCTGTCATTTAGTGTATATTCATTGTGGTGTTCCATGTATGATTCCCTGTTGAGGATTGGTCCTTCTGGAGCAGAGACCGCCTACTTCCTGGTTGCTGTCCCCTGGCATCTGTGATTGGTGTGGCTGCGATACCACTGAAGCTACCAATCATGAGTCTTCAATCAACCCCAGCTGCACTTAAATAGCTTGTGTGTCCACAGTTCAGGGCGGCTGTGAACTAGTGATCAGTCCGCCTCGCTGTTGGTTGCACACCATTGTGTTAGTTTAGAGTGTCTGTACTTTTTAGTGTTGCCTGGCTGTTATCTGAGTGGATTCAGCCAGTGCCTTTGTAATCTTTGTGACCTTTTAAGTTGCTCAATAATTGCTAGTTTGTTTTTTGTTCACTAGTTTGTAAGCTTATGGGGTGCTGATCTCTTTTTGTTCTTTAGTGTGATTCAGTCATTTTCATTTTGTGTACTAGTTATTTGTCAGCACCTGTATAGCCTCTCCTTTGTTATATTTCATTGTGCAAGCCCACTCTCCTTAGTTAATTAAAACACCTGATTTAAACCTGAACCTGTCAATTGTCGCATTCCATCTCTTTTCCAATTCCAATTGTATGTTACTGCTCTCCAAATCGAGCCGGGTCGTAACACTGGGAGATTTTAAAGCTTTTGCTGTATTTCTGTTTAACTTGCTGTATTTTGTTCCAATAAAAGTGTGAAAAAGTCCAGAGAGCAGAGGAAGAATCTCCCTCACAAACTTCTTCTCACTCAACAACTCAACCCTCCATGTCTGACAGAGTCCTGCTGTTAGCTCTACGAACCAAACTGGTGAAATTGTTTACTTGGAGCAGCAGCTAGCTCCATGCAGGTAGCTGGAAGCAACCATGATGAAGACGATGGTGGTGGAGTTTGTAGTGTTCAATGTTGGAGTGAAATTTCATATGGACTACAGTGGATTCATCTCATCTTCACTGGATTGGATTCAAGCTGACAGCTGCTGGAGGAAAACATCAGTGGGAAGTTGTTTCATATCCAATATTTGTGATGACATGTAGATGCTGACTATCTGACCTTTTTTAAAAATGGCGTTGTCTGTTGCTGCTTCTGTTGTTGATGCTATTGTAGTAGCCTAATGGATGGACACACATTGCTTGCAGACTTTTAACATAATTTGTAATGTGTGGGGGTTATTATGTGGCTGTATGGGCATCCAGCATCACTGAATGTCAAATGCTGAATGCTCACTAGTCAATCTTCTTTTTTGTGGTTTTTTTGAGGTTGTGTCCACTGGTAGACTGTTAAGGTCTGTTTGGTTGCACGCTGATGACAGCTACATTAGCAGTCAGAGTTGAGGTAGGTAGAGCAGCCTGAGGACGTCAGTGGGAAAACCAGACGATATTTCCTTCATAAAATATGATCTGACCTGCTGCTTCACATCGGAGCTTCTTTTCTGGATGAGACGGATCAGCTGAGTGAAGATCTTCTCACTGTCCTCCACTGCTTTATCAGCAGAGCGACTGATAGCCTCCACCTCACGCTCCTCTACAGCTACAAAGGGACCCATCTTTGGCCCAATCTTTCTGACTGAACATGCATTTTTGTTGTTTAGTTGAATATTTTGAATACAAATTGTTTGTGTGTCTTGAGGGGTTAGCCAGAACCAGCCTGGTTTGCCACTGTGGCAGCTACATTAGGACTCAGCTAACAGCAGCTACATTAGCAGTAAGAGTTAAGGTAGGTAGAGCAGCCGGAGGACGTCAGTGGGAAAACCAGACGATATTTCCTTCATAAAATATGATGCAGTTTCACCCAAATCACTGATGAAGTTGTGTTTCTGTACAGTAATCAGTGAGCTCTGGCCCTCCAGAAACAATCTGCTCCGGTAGAGTTTGCTCTCTTTTAGGAGAAAGAGTTTTCAGGCTTTACTGCATTCTACAAAAGTACATTTCTGGGAGAGGTAGGGTTTCTTATTGTGCATTACATAGTTCTTAAGAAGGATTGAAAATAATGCTTCATTTTTGAAATTCATTATTCACTTTTGGTGATTAGAGTCATCTGGATACCCTTGCACTTCCTCTGACTAACCACAGGGTGGTGGTGTTTCTCTCTGATGTTTAATGTCAGCACCAGCAGCAAACACAGAAATCCACCATATGATAAACTTTAGTTTCCAATCTGTCACACAGCCATGGTGGAAGAGCTTATTTATTGGTGTGACACCTATCTAACACCGTACAGAGACATGTAATGTCACACAGGTCTCGTCTGGTGAGACAGTTGCAATATGTTGAAAATGATCAAACTGTTCAGGGTTATAACATACATGATAGAAAAACCATCTCTTAATTTGATATTAAATATATCATAAATGTACCTTTATTATTATTTTTTGATATTATTGATTGCTGACTCATAAGATTGTTTAAAATCCAGATCATGAAGAAAAACTTGTCAACAGAGGTCAAGGAGCCAGAAATCCCCTCCTCTAATGAGTAAAATAAACACTAAAAACAAAAAATTAGACATCATGAATTAATCATCAAGAGAGAAACATGTCTTGAAATAATATCTGTTAATTCAATTTGAAGAAACGATGATGGTAGAGAAAAACACAAATATCTGATGAATAAAATGTTTTCTGATAAGAAGGACAGAGGCCTCGTTAGAGTTTGAGAGAGTTGTTTCAGTAAAAAAGTTCATTAGTAGTTTTCTGATGATCCCTGTTTAAGTTTTTTCCAATTTAATTTCTTATCAGTTGAGAAACTTGAGATATGTATTTTCCCTCTACTGACACTCTAGCATTATCTCCGTCATACCTCCTGCCCCTTCCCACAATCATTATGAAATCTCACTTTTTAATATTTAATGTGCAATGTGAAACCATCTTGAAACTGTCACCAATTCCTCATTTAATTCCACTTACTAGAGTGTGTAAGTTAAGATTGCAGAGAACAAAAAAGGAAAACAAAACTTATAAACTAATGAAAAATCATTCCTATAAATTTTTAGAAAACAATATTTAAGCAGAGAGTTTGAGGAGTTCATGAGTGTGTACAGCAGCAGATATGAATCTGTTCTCAGTGGTTATTAGGACTCATAAAAAACTGTTGACAGCGAATCAACACTTCCTTTCCTGCAGCAGACGGGCTGTGTGGGTTTCCTCTCTGCAGCCTCCTCACCGTTAGCTGCACTTTTTCACATTAATAACACAATGACAGTTACAACCATCGACTCTGGTTAAAGAATCATTCCAGGAACTTCAGTTTGATTTCAGCTCTCAGTACTCACTGTGAAAGTTGTCTTTAATTCAAACAGTTTTATTGATTCTGTAAAGGTGACAGTTTAATGACAGTTTCTCCAGCCTGACTCCAACTTGTAACATAATACAACATATTAGGACATGTGGGAAAGGATCATAGCCTGCATACATTAACATCATCAATACAAAGACAATTTCTAATTTATTTGTTCATTCTTAACATGTTACAAATTAGAATAGAAACTGATCAAGCTGCTGTATCATCATTTTATAGCAGTTGTAGCTTCAAAGCAGCTCGCTCTGCTGTTTGTCAGCAGTGTCGTCAGCGTAGAGTTTTACATCCACACTGACACAGTTATAAAAGGGCCTCAGCACTAAAGCCAGTGACACTGATTGTGTTTCTATTTTTTTGCTATGAAGCCAAACTGAAATTCACAAATACAATACAAGAACAGAAAATAAGAACATAGAAAATATAAACAGTAAATATCTAGCAGACAGATAATGATTCAGCTTTTCTATGATTATACGAGTCACAATTAAAAGTGGAAATAAACTAGAGCTAAACTAAACTAAACTAACACTACAGTAGCAAAGAATTTACACTAACAACCTCAAATATATATGTGTATGTGTATGTATTTATATTTTCTGGAGCACTTTATTGAACCTGTTTTTTAAAAGATAGGTTTCCCAATGAACCACAAAAAAAAAAATTAAATCTAAATTGATATTTCTGTCTGCTAATCAAAGTGATAAATGAAATGAATTGATGATATTTGACGGAGAGAAAAGGAGAGCAGAAAACAGTCAGTCAGCATGTGTGCAGTTGGTGGACGGTCCCTTGTTTCTGAGGATCATCAGCAGAGAGAGTCCACAGCAGTACACCAGACTCTTCACTATCAGCACTGTGTACATCAGACAGAGCAGCTTCACCTGGCACTGAGACTGGAAGGACACTGATAGACAGACAGACAGACAGACAGACAGACAGACAGACAGGTCAGTCTTCTCTCCACACTGTTTCAGTCTGTTCAACTGTGTAAATTTCATCAGTATAACTTGGACGTTTCCAGACGGGACAACCAGCTTTACATGAAGACAGGGGTCAGCTACAGTTTGAATGAAAGCTCAAAGGCCCTTATTAAATACAACAAGTCAGGGCCCCACCAAGCTTTTAAGGGTCCTAAATAAGATATGATTTTCTGTGTGACCCATAACAAAAACTTGGAGCTAAAAGACACTAAAAAGCTCCGTAGAGCTGCAGAGTTGGTGATAAATATCTGTGAGTTCACAACTACCAAAGACACTTTCACTTTACACAGAGTCATTAGATTAATTCTTAATATAGAAATATTCATAGAGGAGCTTTAAGATATAGTCCCCAATGTTTTGGCAGAGAGGCAGCAGGTGATCTTACAGTCAGCTTGCTGCAGAGCTGGCAGGTCTGCTGGCTCTCTCTCTGGAGGACAGGAGGCTGCTGGAGCTGGAACCTCTGAAACAGAAAAGGAGTCAAAAAGAAATGTCAGACCTCTGCTCCTCTGCTCTCTTTGACAGCGTCTCCACATGAATCACTGAATCACTGCTGAACACAGTCACCAAGCCTTCATTACCTTGTTCTGTTTGGGCCTCCACTGTGTCCCCCTCGTGATGGACGGAGCAGCGGTATTTATATGTGCTGTTCTCTCGCTGAGGGATCAGCAAGATGGAGGTGGTGCGTCCCGACTCTCTGAGCTCCAGCTGCTCTCCCTCAGCAGAGGTCACGTCTTCCTCATTACCATTGTCCTTTTGTCTTTTCCAGGAGAACCGGACCAGAGGAGGAAACATGTCTGAGGCCACACACAGCAGGGAGCTCTTCCCCTCCAGGTGGGCTCTGGATGCTGCTGGGTACACGCTCACCACGGGCTTCACTATCTGCTCATCTGAAGTTTGACAGCAGCAACAAGCAGCACAGACACACATTCACACAGTCAACAGCAGCTTACAGCACTGCACTGCATTCAGTCTGATCCTGGAAACTACATGGACTCTGATCACTAAACTACTCATCAATACAGCACAAAGTTCAATTCTTCAATCTGCCTTCAAGAAAAGAAAAAGTATTTTATATATTATGGTTAATGTTATTTTTTATAGCAAAGGACAAATTGATCTTAACATCAAACACAACAGCCGATGGATGATTACAATATATTAGATATATTATATATTTACCAATATTCTTCACTCTAACTGCCAGATATCTACGGATATGAGACTTTATTGATCCTTCATGGGAGAATAATTAATATAACGTCATAAAATAATATAATATATATAATAAATCTGGAAATGTAGAAATCTTTAAATGTAAACTCAAAGTGAACTCTGTAGCTGGTTTTTAACTAGGAATGTTTTTTAGTTATTATTTACCCTACATTTTATTTTTGTTATTTTATTGTTATTTCCTTGTAAATTTCATTGTAAATGTATTTGATCAGTTTCTTTATTTTCTTTTAATCAATCTTATTGATTTCATTTGTCTTTAATTTTGGTTTATTAATCTATTTGATCTAGTTTTTAGTATAGCTTTAAACACTATTTTTATATCTGTAAGATCTAATTAACTGTATTTTATTTTATTTATTTTTGTCTTTGTATTTTTTGTAAAATCTGATTGAATACTTTTTTGAAATTATAATATGTTCAGTATCTGATACATATTTACCGCTATAAACTATAAAATGTGTTTACTTTTACAAATTGGAAATTATGTTAAGCATCATATAAAGTATTAAGATAGAAATGTGTGTGTATGCTATTATATATCATCATTATAGAAATATATTAATGAATGTGCATCATCCACTAAAAGACAATACAATTGTCATTATTTACATTTTACCATTACATTTTTAGTTTTTCCTACACAACATATTTTAAGTTAAATGCTTTTCAAACACATTTACTGATATACATTCAATCATATTTAATATATTATATTGTTTTATAAAACAAGAGATGGTTCTGAATTACTGAGATGATCAAATACTGTATATCTGTAACATTGCCAATATTGCACAATGATCACTGACATCATTAAAATATATGTTGAGGTGTATTTGTTATAATTAAATCCAGCAAGGTCGACTTATTTTGTGCTTTAGGATTTGGCCTTGTTGGTGCATTAATGAGTTGCACAAGGTTTAAGGAGTCACAGAGTTCTTTAAAACAATCTGCCAGCAGATACTAAAACATGTGTTTACTTTTACACTTTTGATATTATATTAAACATCATATACTATTTAGATTAAAAGTCTATCAAGATACAAATACATATTTATACATTATATATCAGTCATCTATATTCATCATATATAGAAATAGAAATATATAAATTGGTACGCATACATTCTCTTTATATCCAGTATCTGTTGGCCTTCAGCTATGAGTATATTTTCCTTTTAAAGACATTTGTACCATTATATAAAATACAATTAGCAAAATCTTACCATTAAAAACACTTTTTTCTTATACAACACATTTAAAGACACATACTGACACATATTTACTAATATTTAATATCATATATTATCTAGTTTCATTAAAACAGGAGAATTACTGAGATGATCAAATACTGTATATCTGTATATCTGTAATATTGCCAATATCATACTTTTTCTATATAAATCAGTTTGATCTCATGCAGAAATAAAGAATAACTTCAGTTGTGCAGTGAGATTTAAACATCTTTTCAGGAATTATGAACCTTTTTTATGTAACAATAGCTGCATGGCTGCAAGAATTCTCTACTAATTATGAAAAAACTAACATGTAAAGCCTGAAGCAGCAGAAACTCATTAAAAACACATTTTCAACTTGTTCAATAAAACAACTGAAGGAAAATGAAGGTTTATTCTTACCTGTTACATACAGTTTAGTTCCAGAGCCAAAGATGAGGTAGAGGTATCCTCCCACAGTGAGAGAGACTAATACAAAAACCTGTCTGCTGTTGAATGTCTCTTTAGACACACTAGCAGTGTTGCTCTATGGATGGTAATGTCTGTCCGTCCACTACTTTAGTCCACATGGATTGGACCTGGACCAAAGGATGGATGGATGGACAAATAAAATCTTGTACAGACATTCTTGGTCCTGGCTCCTGGAAGTTGCTCCATGTCCTCCCTGATTCATATTCTTCATATACGTTTACAGTCTACCTATACTATTCATTCTATTGTACATATTGTTGTTTTGGTCTATTCTGTACATACAACATTTATTGTATCTCATCCTGGAAGAGGGATCCCTCCTCTGTTGCTCTTCAAGGTACAAAGTAAGTTATTCTGTCAGTATACAACCAAGGTTGCACAATGAAAAGAAAGTAGCAGGTGGGCTGGTCCTGCCGTTCTGGCTGGGTGGATCGTCTCTTTAATCCAAACCCCACACTTCCTTTGCTGATGACTGCAGTCTATTTCTGTCAGAGGTAATACGTGTTTGAGCAATAAAGCTGAAAACAGATTGAACCTAAACAGAGAAGTTTGAAGGAGCTAGCCTACCGACCGCAGCATCTGAATGTGCAGCCGTTCCCAAAGCAGTAGAAATAATCAGGAGTTTTCCACCTTGATTTTTCACCTGTTAAAGGGTTTTTGTGGAGTTTCTCTTTATCTGAATGGAGGCTGTGAGGATAGAGGGTGTCGTATGCTGTACAGATTGTAAAGCCCCTTGAGGCCAGTTTGTGATTTGTGATATTGGTTCATTGGGTGAAGGGATGAGTCTTAAAGTGGAGATGAAACAGTCAAATATACATACATTATAATATATAAATGATAATAATAATCTAAGTCTCTTGCTCATTAGGAACAAGAATTGTACATTATGTGGATAAGAGGAGCTTCACTGAGTGAGCCTCTGAGAGAAACTCCGGTTAGCCTGGTTGCTACATGCTAAGAGGCCTCGTCCGTTATTAGCTGTTGATGTAGCTTGTTGTGTGAAGATGCCTTTCATTGAGATACTTTTATTAAACCAATCGGAGCTACAGGAATGTTTCCTAATGTTTGAACTCACCTTGGTACTGTTTGTATCATTGTGAACAGTGTAAACTGACTTTAAAAAGATGGCTAGCTCAGGTATTAACTGTAATATGTAATGAGAGTGCTAACGGTGTAGCTGGGTGAGCTAACTGTCGCTACAGCCGTTAAATGAGAGAAATAGAGAAGGCTTATGATGCATATTGGTGCTGATATGATGGCAGGTTGTGATCATTGTTTTCTGATAACTGAGATGTATATAAGGTGTTATATTGCAATGTAGTTGTATCAATATTCAAGTTGGTTAAAAAGGAGTAATTTAATACTGTTCATTTATGGATAAAAAGAGTTAAAAAGAGAAATAGTGATTAAAAGAGCTGTTTAAAAATATAAAGAAGTGCATTTATGTTCAAATATAAGTTGATGGTAAAAATACTTCTACAGTACTGTAAATGTATACAGACTCATTTACAATGACTTGAATGCTGTATATCCTGCATCTGGGTATAGATATGGAAGATATTTAGAGTGAAAAGTGAAAGTAGAATGATGTGATTGAGAGTAATGGTTATGTTTTCTGCACTCTATGTGTAGATTGGTGTTTTTGGATTTGCCGGATTAGGACTTGATCCGGATCCGAACCAGTGGAGGTTCGGTGGCGAGCCAGGAAAGAAGAGCAACTTGGAGGGAACGGTGCACGGTGTGGCCAGCCGTGGTATCCATTCTGAAGAGCCCAGACATCATCTCATTTCACTCTCTAATACAGATAATAACACAGAAATCTACCCGGGTAGTAGTAGTCAATAGAACGGACTGAACTCTTAACTTCTTATAAGAAGAAGGGACACTTTTATTTGACCTTTTCTATTTTATTTTACTTTTCTATGAAAGAGCTCTATTTGTTTGTATTGTTTTATTTTCCATATACTGCCAAATAGTTACTGTGTGAGGCAATAAATTGTCAACTTTTCAACTTCACGCTCCCTCATTTGAATAATGTAGAGGTCCAACTCACCCAACCTAGTAAGAGTGATGGTGTCTATAGTGTGTTCTTCTAGTCAGACTAGGGGCGCTACATAGTGATAAGAGCGGTCCCCATGGAGACGGACAACAGCGGTGAAAGTTAAAGGATTCCTGAACTTGGAAGTAATACTGAGTGGTGTCAGTGCGCTCATGTACCAGCCACTGCTAGGCTGCCAGTATTTGAGCCAGCACTTGCTGCAGGTCCACAGGCCACCATACCATGATCAACATCATTCCCACAGAGAAGCTGAGACACATGTAGGAACTTTCTGCACTCCAAACTAGGTATGAATTCCTGGGTTCCGTAACTCGGTAAGATGTAATTGACTCGTAAAAATCACAATTTCAAGTAAAGGTACAGTCGAGAGTTCACTGTTAGCCAGCTAAAGCTAGCTAGACATAGGACATTAGTTGAGTGGTATTATTATCAACAATGGATGAATGAACAACTGCGTAAAAACTGACATACAACAAGCAAGCGCAACAACATACCACATAGAAAGCAAGTAAGTTTACAAATAATGGGTTTTTTTTTTGTCCATCAACAAGAACGCCAGTTCAGCATCGCTGTTACATCCTTTGCTGCTTTTTAGCTCTCGCCAACGAGTGAAAGTCTGACCGAGTGAGACTCTTGTCCGGTTCCTCACGCTGTCTGTTTCTCCTTTCCTGTTCCTTGACTCTTCCGACCGCGCTTTCTTCGCCGAATCTGCCATGATTCACGTCTGAGTGAATGCCTGCTAGTGTTTTCCATTGATGTTGTATTGTGATTATGTCGCTGATGTATGTGACGTTGCGCCGTAATTTGTGATTCTCGCGAGATTTGGCGGGGCGCCACCTTCAGACTTGCATTGCTGGTTCTGCCAGCGGCGTCCCTCCCCAGCTTTGCTATGAGGATGATTCGCTATACTACGAGTTCGTTTACCATCGAAATGACTTTGAAGCTGTTATATTAAAGGTACAAATCTTGCATAGTGTGCCTTTAAGGGACTACACTTTTATTTTCTCTTACATAATAATTTAATTGTGTCATTGTGTCAACAAGTTAAGATTTACAAAATACTAAATATGAACTTGTTGGGGTAGAAACAATATTAGGAACACATTTCAGTACAATACAGTCAGGCACGGCGCCAGGATTTTTTGTCTCCTGGTGCTAAAGGGGAGCTTGACCGATACGTGGGGGTGCTAAGAAAATAATTGATTTTCATGACTTTACTTTATAAAGAGGTTCTCGTTTTTTCAATGAAAGCAGCTATGATACACAGCACGAGCATGTTCGATATAAGAGTAGTTTTAACTGAATTTGGCCAAAGAATATTCAACAAAATAACTAAGCCTAATACAAGCGACCACAAGGCAATGGCAAAAATGTTTCACGTGCAAAGGTGAGAGATTCAGCACCAGACAGCGACCATGAGCCTGCCAATAACCAGACAATACATCCAAAATGCGACAAGTGTATTTATTCCATATGCATAATTAATGAAAACAAACAACTATGCATTGGCAATATTGTCTCGGATCACAACATCATAACTTAAGTTAAATTAATAGTGAAATGAATAACATAGGCTACAAAGTGCAGCCACAGCGAGAAGTGCAAACACCCTGTGCCTGTTAACTGGGCACACACTTAAAGAGCGTAAAAGGAACTGGCTCATCACAATCTTGGTGATTATAGTTCTACTGCAAACAAAAATACATGCCACGTCCTGCTGTGCATTCGTTACAGTGTAACGGATTAAATGTCACATCATCATCATCAAATGTATCACAACCAGTCTATGATGACAACGTCAGGAAAAAACTCAGAGTTGTTTTACAGGAGGACGATGCGTCTATTGTTGTGGTTAAGTGCAAATGAGTCTATAATCTTCTGGACATCCAGGGCCTTGGTTCTTTCTGCGTGTATGGACAGGCAGGCAAGGTTGCTGAGGGTTTGCCATTCTGTTTCTCAGGTAGGTTTTTACGTGCCGCATGGCGCATGCAGGAGAAACTGCGCTCACATGAAGCGGAGTTTATAGATGTCCTCAAAGGAGTCTTTGTAAGGTTTAAGCATGGACAGAAATTCCAGTGTGCTGCTGACTGTTTCATCTTGTTCTTTTTTCTTTCCAAGAGCCGGCGCATTTGGTGCACCTCGGCCAGCAGGTCGTCCTTTTTGATCCCATACAACTGCGCCAGCTACGGTGGTTTTGCGACACCGACTTTGGCGCACAGGGCCTCTGCCTTGCTCCATATGGCTCTCCAAGAGAAAGAGAGCTCTGTGCGCTTTTCTTTTAGGCCCGTGAAAACCGAGTGCCCGAGATCGGTGGCAGTCTCCAGCAAAAGATCGGGGGACTGTAGAGTGTCAGACATGAACTGCTCCACACTAGCATTGTGTGTCTTGAATGAACTTGTCGCCTTCTTCCAGTTCTGGTAGCCATCGTGGGTAAATGCTGCCTTCTCTCCATGGTTTCCTGGATGTTGAAAGTGGCGGCATGCAAAGCAGAAGACACGGTCCTTTGAAGTAGAATATTCCAGCCATTTGTAATCCTCATACCATCTAAATGATCTGATTCTGATAAATAATGATACATGCATCCCATGTTTACCAAACCTTTGTTTGTTCTGCCCTTCTCCCCACTGTCCTCCTTGACTTTTGATTCCCCCAATGTTTGGCCCACATGATGAAATATAAGAATCTGCCAATCCACTGTATTTATTAGAAACAATATCACTGCTGTGGATTGTGTTTTTTAAATGACATACTTATTCCACTGTAAGTTGTGTCTAAGCAGAGAGACGAGCAGACACTGTGTGTCCCCAGCATAACCGCCCGAAGTACTAAGAGACTTGAACTGAGATTCTCTCTCAAAATGATAAACAGCAGACAATGCTCTAAACAACTCAAAGTGTTTCTGTGCCAATGTTACATGTTACACATACTGATAAACATTTCCATATGCTACTGGAATTCTGTGAGCCATTACAACTCTTTCACATTGTTATTTGATACATAACAATCTATCAAATGACTAAAAATATTGATTATAACCAAGCATTTCGTACCTCTGCCACAGTGAACAGTCCTGGTAAGATGATCTTGAACTTCGTCTCTGACGGCCTCCTGTATGCAAAGGTTCTGGCCATCTTCTTATCATTGTGTCTCTTCTTGATCTCAGATAACAATGCCATGGTCTCTGAACTGCAACCTTTACAGTGCTACATTCAAATCTGGAATAAACAACAACAAAGGGATATTAGGAAAGGAAACTTAAGCCAAGTGTAGATTTAGTTTAGTTTAGATGATTTAGTTCATTTAATTGCCAATATACATGTTTGATATGGATATGAGGAACACAAGTTCATCTTAACTGTTAAAAAGAATGAATATATTAAAATGTTTAAAATGTTATTAAGAGGCATAAATAGATTTAAAAGGTTAAAAACATAAATATCTGGTTTCAGAAATCTCATGATTTTATTTCTATGCTGTGAGATGGAAGTACATGATTGATTGATTGTTGTTCATTGGAACTGACCTATCTTATGTGGGGTGATGTGTACCTATTCATTTACATAATGATTAGAGTATTTATATCCTTTACAATTGGTTATATATTTGATTTGACATTTGAATGGAGATAAGTTGATCGTATTTAAACAGAAATGAGACAATAGTAACTAATGCATTCTGTACTGTATGCATAGATTGGTTTTTTAGAGAGGGATAGATCATCTGAATCTGACCCTGGCGGTCAGTGGCGAGCCAACCGCAGAAGTCAGTGAACGGACCAAGAGACCAAGAACCATCATCATCCTGTGCCTTCATTTGAAATACAGATAAGAACCCACGTAAACCTACCGGGTAGTGAAAAGAGCATACACACACACACACACACACACACACACACCACACCAAGAACTTTCATGGACTGTTTTTGTTTGAGGTTATTTATTTTGGGGCCCTTTTATTGTGCGCCTGTGCACTCAGGAAGCCGGCTTAGGTAGGCAGGGAATGTAAATAACTGTCTTTAATTTTGTATAATATATTCCTCAAACTTACCTGTTTTGTGTTGTCTGTTCTCTGCTGACCTTTTACTACTTCAGGTTCCGTAGTCGTACCTAGAGTTTTCTGATATTAGCCCAGCTTTAATTCAGAGCTAATTAAATGATCAGTTACACTTACCTGAGATCCGGGTTACACAAGAAGAGTGGATGGCCTCCTTTGGTGGGATTTTTCCAGAAAAACATTGTTGCTAATTAACAGTCAAATGAAGGCTGAAATAAACTTTTTGATTTCCTTTCCTCTGTGAGTTGAACTGTTTCTGAATGAGAGATTGTTGAGCTAAACTCACAACCGTTATATGCTAACGGCTAGCGGCGTTAACTGAGCTGGTGTTGCATGTGAAATTGTAAACGCTGGATTTTCTGTCATTTGCTGGTTGTAAGATCAGAATCAGAATCACTTTTATTGGCCAGGTATGTGCACACATACAATGAATGTGACTCTGGTTTTACGTTGCTCTCAGTGTACAAACACAGACTGAGCATAAAGAAACAGAACAACAGGCTCAACACAATACACACAGACTAATATGTACAGTTCTACAAATATAAACAACAATAACAGCTGTACACAGTCGACAATAGCCGCTTTGAGTAAGAAGCACTCGTGTTTTCTTCTGAAATATTGGCTGTAATTTTGGCGAGCTTGCTGTGTAGCGGTGGAGCATTGATTCTGTGGAAATAGTGCAGGATGAAGCTTTAGCTTTCTGTTGAGCAAATATTTCATTTGATCATTTCTTTTTGAACACAGAGTCCCAGGGGGTGTAGAGAGATTCCTGCAGGCGCAACCCGGTCTCACTCCCAAGTGGTCAAATCCTGCAGCTCGGTCAGTGGCCCTCCGCTTCAAAATGTGACGCTGTAGGTATCCAGCAGCAGAACAAAGAGGAGGATCTGAATCTTTATCTCAAACATCTTCTTTGGAATTTGTTCTTCTATTATACAAAATGACTTTTACTTTTCATCTGTTTCTGTTTAGTTTGTACTTTTATTGTTTTCTCTTGATTTGATTTCATCATTGTGCTTCTGTTTGTATCCTTTCTCCTCACTGTGTGGAACAACAATAAACCTGCTGAAATATCTGATCAAAATATCAATCAATAGAATATGAAATCAATCCTGACAGCAGGAAAGAAAATCAGTCCCTCAGTTCAGTATGTTTGTGACTCTGGCTGAGATGGAGGTGAAATATGTGAACCTGGGCTGTGGTTTACTGCTCTCTTCCTGTCACACACACTGTTTGACATCTGTTGGTTTTTGTTCAGGCTGCAGGGATCATTTCTCACTGTGGGGACCATACTTCCAACAGGAGCAGTAGTAGGTGGCTGAATGACTGAGTTTAACTGTCTGGATCTGCAACTCACAGCCGTTCTCTTTATTCACAGCTGAGAAATCATCTTTCTGAGGATGATTGTAACCTGAATATAACTTGACCATTACTCCTATCAATATTCAACAGAATCACTCTGAATGTTTCTGTGTCTTTCTTCTGGTACCAGAATACATAAGGGTAGTCACACTGGTCAGTTCCTCCACAGCTGAAGGAGACGGTTTGACCAACTCTCCTGGTCAATGTTAAATGATCCTGACTCAGCTCTGCTGCCATGGCAACCAGCGCTGTAGAGAAACAGACAGATAGATGAAGGTTAGTGTGACAGTGTTTGTTAAAGGTTGACTTTGTTGGCTCCTGATTGGCTGGAAACACTCACCTGAACACAGACAGCACAGAGCAGCAGCTGGGAGGAAAAGCATTTTGTGCAGTGGTGTTTCCTCTGGTGAACCTGGGGAGAAGTGGCGCTCTGATGCAGCTGAGGCCAAACAAGGACGAGCTGTGAGATCAGACGAGGGCCACGTGGTTTCTAACAGGTCCTCAGACCTCCCATCAGCCCCTGCGGCCGACAGATAAGGCTGCCGCTGCTGATTGACAGCTCGGCTGAAGCTGCTGTGTGCTTTTCATTTCTTATTGACACTATTTCTCTTTGTTTTATTCTCATTATTTGGAGCTTTTTTCTGGATGATTCTTTTTTCCCAGACTTCTCTGTTTCTCTGAACTGATTCAGTGAGAAGTTTCTTCGTCTTGATTTGAATCTGACAGCAGATGAAAAATCTGGGTGACGATGATGCAGAAATAGAAAAAAGCATTCCTGTTGGCACAAACACATTCAGGTTGGTGGTGAATTTAGTAACACAGACTGTTATCTGTTGTTTAACAGCTGGGATGAAAATACAAAACTACAAATCCACAAAACTCCTCAACTGTGATTTGAAGCCTTAAACGTCCCCTTACATTTCTGTCATTTCATTTCATCATTTCATTTCTAGGACACATAAAACCTTTTCCACACACAGTATCACATCTTTATTGTGGATTCTGTTGTTCAGTCTCTTCATTAAAGCTACAGGATGTTTCACTGAGTGAAATATTCAAACTTAATATATAGAATACATAGAGGAACAAAACTGTTCAGAGATGAGGGTTATTCAACATATTCCAAACTCTATCAAACATGTGTCTGTCCTGTTTTAGATCATGTGTCAGGAATATGGGGATACTAAAGATTTCAGGAAAGTGAACAGGTCCATAATCGGGCAGTTTGTGTTGTTTTGGGACTTCATAAATATGAGCCTGTGTTGGCAGTTAATGGTGATATGGGGGGGGGGGACCACTGTGAAGTAAGATGGAAGGCCAGCATGGTGAGTCTGTGGAACAGGCTGCTGGGTTTACCAACCAACAGGGTGGATAATGAAATATTTTACTGGGATCTGTCTGTCGGAGGCGAATGGGCAACTGACATATCTGATATATTAGAAGAGTGTGGACTTGAAGACAATTATCTCCAAAAAGCAAAGGTGGATGTGGAGGAGTTTAAATATCAAGTCCGGGCTAAATGCAGACAATCATGGTCAGAAGAAATCTGGTAAAAGCCCAAACTGAGAACTTATTGTTTATTTAAGAAAGATTATAAATGTGAAACATATGTTGTGTATCATTTGTCTAAAAGTCAGAGCTGACTCTGTGCACAGTTAAGATGTGGTATATTACCACTACACATTGAAACAGGAAGATACAGAGGTGTGACCGAAGCTGAAAGAATCTGTGAATATTGTGAGTTAAATGAGGTGGAGAATAAAACTCATTTTATTTTATACTGTCCTTTATATCATGATTTACTACAAATATTGTTGAATAGAGTTCATGTCCCTGATTTACATTGATAAGTATTGAGAATGGAGCTTTAATGGAATACATTTTTGATAATGTTTTTGCATTTTCTGAATCTCTTTTTAAATCATGGGATAGGAGGAGAAGAGTAACATATGACAGATAAATTCCTCAGACTGTATATGGATTGTAGACTACTGCTTTATGAACTGGATCAAATGTACCGTGGACAGTGTTAACGTGGACTTTGTGTCTCTGTGTTGTTTGGATTTGTGTATTGTGTCTTGTTCTTAGGGGGGCTGTGTTGGTCTGTTTGTGCATTTGTTGTATTTCTATTGTGGGATATCTTTTGGAACATCATTTGTGGAAGGTTTATGTTCATGTTTGGCTGTTGTTTATGTGTTTTGCTGTAAGATGGCGGAGGGTTAACATGCTGCAATGTTTGCTCTGTTGTTAGTTAATGTGTCTGAATAATCCCATGAGGGATCGGTGTTGAAAATGAGCAGAAACAAAAATAAAATCTTCATTCAGTGTTTTCTGATCTGATGAAACTATCAGCAGGACCTCATCATCTGTCTGTGTCTTTCTAACTGTTACTAATCACTGATCAATAAATCTGTTTTATGATCTTACAAACAAGACTTGGTTAGGTTCAGGGAAAGATCGTGGTTTGGGTTCAAATAATCACTTTGTTAAGGTTAGGGGACCTTTGTCGTCACGGTTACAATAATACGAACTTCATTATTACATAATGTTTGATCATTATTTTAAATAAATCATCTTTACTATGTTCATATATTATTTTCCAGTGAATCCCTCACTTTCAACCTGTAGTTATCAGCTCATACTACAGTTTATATGACAGTACTTCTATCTGTTCTGTGCTGCTGTGAAGAATAAAACCTTCACTCTGCTGCCCTCTAGTGTCTGCAACAACACACTGCTTCAAACTGTACTGCTACTGTCACTACTACTACAACTGTTTCTACTATTAGTGCCTTCTGACAGGGGTGGACTGGCCATCTGGCATACCGGGCATCGTCCCCCAATGTGGGCCGTTGACCCAATGTGGTCCGGTCCGGTCCGGTCCGCTATGTTTTTTCTTTTCTTTCTCTCTCTAAATTCCCTCCAGTTGGGCCAATTGGCTACAGAGGGCTAGCAGTGTGTTGCCAGCATCGACACATATTATTGGTCTATGTTTGTCATTGTCAATCAATCAGTGCTGTCAATCACAACACAAACCAGGGTGGGCGGGACCTCATGGCATGGGCCGGAGTGGCGGGACGGGCTGCTGCTGAGCTGAAGATGGATAACCGTAAGAAACGCCCGGGTGGGCTGAAAAACCACTTAAAAAGCTGAAGTCTCTGGAGGTGGAAGCTGCTAAATGTTGGACATTGACAGACCTATTTGGTGCCGGGGTCACCACCCCAGCAGGTGCTGCTGCGCCCGGGAGACGAGCGAGTGGAGGCAGACATGGTGAGTAACGTTAGCCTGGTTTTTCCATTGAATGTGATGGGACCTCATTAACTGCATACTTGTGACAACATATTAGCCCAGAGTTGAAGGGCTGTGACTGTTGGTAGTTGTGCTTGATTTGGTTTAAATATGCCGAATTGTGATATTATGGGTTATTATTGTTCTAAGTTAGCCAACAGCTGCTTGTTGCCATAGCAACAGTAACCATTGACATGGACTGATGACTGGAAATAGAGATGCAGAATCAAGCTGTATTGTAAATACAGATGAGATACTTTGAATTTGAGCACAAAATACAAGTAAACCTAGAGGAAATAATGAGTTTAATTTGCAATATTTGCCATTGAATTTATTGTAATCTTTCAATTCATAGGGTTAGAGACTTAATAATGTCTCCATGTCCCTCTCAGGTTGAACACTTGACATGTGAGAGCCTGAGGAGTTGTTCCCCCTCCGTCCATTTTCAAGGACTTGCTCTCTCTCTGCCTCCACTTCACCACTTTTTGGCTACTGAGACGTCTCTGATTGGTTGAGTATGTCATGTGTCTTATAATGTTATATGAATTCATACTTGATTTGTGATGATGACTTAATAATGTTTCCATGTCTCTTTTAGGTTGACCACCCTATATATGAGAGCCTAAGGAGTTGTTTTCCCTCTGTCCCCTTTTGAGGACCTGCTTTGTCTCCTCCATCATTCACTGGGCCACTTTTGGGTTCCTGAGCTTATTTCATGTGGTGAGAGGAATGCAATATGTGTATGTTTAAAGGTTTATGTGAAGAAACATACTATATGTGTGATAAAATGACAATTGGTAATTCATAAATGTCTCTTTATATTCTCTGCTACCATCATCTCCTGTCAAACAGGAGAGAGAGAGAGAGAGAGAGAGAGAGAGAGAGGTTATTATGCAACTTGTTTTGTCTCAGATTGAAACAAAAGGTTTGATTAGGATTATTTCCTGGTTGAAGATTTTCATATTGATGATTTGAATTTCAAACATCTGCATATCTTTTAAGTTCAATGAACAGTTATGCAGGTAGGCCTTAGGGCTCTTTTGAGACTTCAGTCATCCTTCATGACAGATACATTTGTTCACTAAGTGTCACTACATCACAAAAAGGCTACATGGCTACATATACTTGTCAGTACACAGATACTGAGTACAAGTTGTGTTTGCTGTTTCTTGCAGGTCATGAATTTGGTGAGGAGTGGAGCTGGCTGGCTGCGGACGAGGAAGTAGGGCAATATATACATGTGCACATACACGTATATGAGAATGCATATCTATTCAGACCTGTAATTCATGTCTTAGACTTTTTCACACAGCTATAGATCATTATTTGTTTTTCAATTCTCTATTTATGGTTTCATAATGACTGAGTCACCGTTAAAACAAATGAGTTTCAGCTCTAATGCTGCTACTGTCTGTAATATGTTTCTATTTAGATTATTTGTCAGGAGATTTTGTTATTATTGTCCCAGTCTGCTTTTAACTAATGCTGGGCTTACACCAAAAGATTTTCACAGTCACAGACTAAAAACTGAAAGGGTAGCATGAGGGTTCTTCCCGTTAGTCTCGTCCCACCCCTAGTCATGACATAACTTCTGTTGTGATTTGACACTATAATGAATAAAGACTGATTGATTGATTGCTATAGCTGTCAATTTTAGTCCTTGAGTTCATAGTTACGTGCTTTATTTGTTAACTGCTATCAAGGAATATGACTCTCCTTTGTAGTATGCATGAGAGGAGATGCTGCGAGATTTGTGGACTTCTATGTAGTGTCTGCTGATAATGTAGTGGGCTGGTCTGGACACAAAATGCCAGGGCTGAATTTTTGTCCCAGTCCACCCCTGCCTTCTGATGTTGTTGAATTCATCTCTAGTATTTTGTTTCTATTTTAGATTTTATTGTTCAATCACACAGTCATTGAGAGTTACTGTTGCTTGATCAAACTGGTGTTTATGTAGAGCAGGGCCAATGAGCAGCATCTCAGTTTTATCAGAATTTAGGAGCAGGAAATGATGTGACATGTATTTTAACACAGCAGGCAGCAGTCCTCTAATTTAATAAAAAAGAGGTAAAATGGTGCCCCGTGTGAGGCACAGTACTGGAGGCAATTATTCCTAATTGTGCAACATTAATATTTCAGCAGGTCGTCCACGAATTGGAAGGTTGTTGGTTCGATGCCTGGCTCCTCCGTTGCATGTCAAAGTGTCCTTGAGCAAGATACTGAATGAGTTAGTTTCTGTTCGATGGGCTTTGACATCACTGTGTGAATGTGTGTGAAAAGGGCCGAATGTGGCTGTAGTGGAAAAAGTGCTTTGAGTGGTCAGAAGACTAGAAAGGCGCTACACAAGTACAGTCCATTAACCTATTAGTATTTACCAGCCCTTTAGCAGCTATTTCACCTATGGACGATACACTCTAGCTCTCAGGATCACACATTGGGTTCACTCCTGAGAACAAAGCATCAGTGTTAAATGTGAAAACTGATTCACAACACAAGAGGGCGCCTTCATCCTGCTAACCAGGGATGTAGTGGAGGTTAAAGCACCTCAACTCACTTTGTCAGCTCAGTGATCTCCTGCTCCAGCTTCTCCTGAAGCTCTTTGACTCGACTCACTTCAGTTTCCTGCTGGGATCTGACCTGCTGCTTCACATCGGAGCTTCTTTTCTGGATGAGACGGATCAGCTGAGTGAAGATCTTCTCACTGTCCTCCACTGCTTTATCAGCAGAGCGACTGATAGCCTCCACCTCACGCTCCTCTACAGCTACAAAGGGACCCATCTTTGGCCCAATCTTTCTGACTGAACATGCATTTTTGTTGTTTAGTTGAATATTTTGAATACAAATTGTTTGTGTGTCTTGAGGGGTTAGCCAGAACCAGCCTGGTTTGCCACTGTGGCAGCTACATTAGGACTCAGCTAACAGCAGCTACATTAGCAGTAAGAGTTAAGGTAGGTAGAGCAGCCGGAGGACGTCAGTGGGAAAACCAGACCATATTTCCTTCATAAAATATGATGCAGTTTCACCCAAATCACTGATGAAGTTGTGTTTCTGTACAGTAATCAGTGAGCTCTGGCCCTCCAGAAACAATCTGCTCCGGTAGAGTTTGCTCTCTTTTAGGAGAAAGAGTTTTCAGGCTTTACTGCATTCTACAAAAGTACATTTCTGGGAGAGGTAGGGTTTCTTATTGTGCATTACATAGTTCTTAAGAAGGATTGAAAATAATGCTTCATTTTTGAAATTCATTATTCACTTTTGGTGATTAGAGTCCTCTGGATACCCTTGCACTTCCTCTGACTAACCACAGGGTGGTGGTGTTTCTCTCTGATGTTTAATGTCAGCACCAGCAGCAAACACAGAAATCCACCATATGATAAACTTTAGTTTCCAATCTGTCACACAGCCATGGTGGAAGAGCTTATTTATTGGTGTGACACCTATCTAACACCGTACAGAGACATGTAATGTCACACAGGTCTTGTCTGGTGAGACAGTTGCAATATGTTGAAAATGATCAAACTGTTCAGGGTTATAACATACATGATAGAAAAACCATCTCTTAATATGATATTAAATATATCATAAATGTACCTTTATTATTATTTTATGTTATTGATTGCTGACTCATAAGATTGTTTAAAATCCAGATCATGAAGAAATAAGACTTGTCAACAGAGGTCAAGGAGCCAGAAATCCCCTCCCCTAATGAGTACAATAAACAATAAAAACAAAAAATGAGACATCATGAATTAATCATCAAGAGAGAAACATGTCTTGAAATAATATCTGTTAATTCAATTTGAAGAAACGATGATGGTACAGAAAAACACAAATATCTGATGAATAAAATGTCATAAACTGACACAATGTTCAGTTTTCTGATAAGAAGGACAGAGGCCTCGTTAGAGTTTGAGAGAGTGAATCTTCAAATTGTTTTTTCAGCAAAAAAGTTCATTAGTAGTTTTCTGATGATCCCTGTTTAAGTTTTTTCCAATTTAATTTCTTATCAGTTGAGAAACTTGAGATATGTATTTTCCCTCTACTGACACTCTAGCATAATCTCCGTCATACCTCCTGCCCCTTCCCACAATCATTATGAAATCTCACTTTTTAATATTTAATGTGCAATGTGAAACCATCTTGAAACTGTCACCAATTCCTCATTTAATTTCACTTACTAGAGTGTGTAAGTTAAGATTGCAGAGAACAAAAAAGGAAAACAAAACCTAGAAACTAATGAAAAATCATTCCTATACATTTTTAGAAAACAATATTTAAGCAGAGAGTTTGAGGAGTTCATGAGTGTGTACAGCAGCAGATATGAATCTGTTCTCAGTGGTTATTAGGACTCATAAAAAACTGTTGACAGCGAATCAACACTTCCTTTCCTGCAGCAGACGGGCTGTGTGGGTTTCCTCTCTGCAGCCTCCTCACCGTTAGCTGCACTTTTTCACATTAATAACACAATGACAGTTACAACCATCGACTCTGGTTAAAGAATCATTCCAGGAACTTCAGTTTGATTTCAGCTCTCAGTACTCACTGTGAAAGTTGTCTTTAATTCAAACTGTTTTATTGATTCTGTAAAGGTGACAGTTTAATGACAGTTTCTCCAGCCTGACTCCAACTTGTAACATAATACAACATATTAGGACATGTGGGAAAGGATCATAGCCTGCATACATTAACATCATCAATACAAAGACAATTTCTAATTTATTTGTTCATTCTTAACATGTTACAAATAAGAATAGAAACTGATCAAGCTGCTGTATCATCATTTTATAGCAGTTGTAGCTTCAAAGCAGCTCGCTCTGCTGTTTGTCAGCAGTGTCGTCAGCGTAGAGATTTACATCCACACTGACACAGTTATAAAAGGGCCTCAGCACTAAAGCCAGTGACACTGATTGTGTTTCTATTTTTTGCTATGAAGCCAAACTGAAATTCACAAATACAATGCAAGAACAGAAAATAAGAACATAGAAAATATAAACAGTAAATATCTAGCAGACAGATAATGATTCAGCTTTTCTATGATTATACGAGTCACAATTAAAAGTGGAAATAAACTAGAGCTAAACTAAACTAAACTAACACTACAGTAGCAAAGAATTTACACTAACAACCTCAAATATATATGTGTATGTGTATGTATTTATATTTTCTGGAGTACTTTATTGAACCTGTTTTTTAAAAGATAGGTTTCCCAATGAACCACAAAAATAAAAAATTAAATCTAAATTGATATTTCGGTCTGCTGATCAAAGTGATAAATGAGATGAACTGATGATATTTGATAGAGAGAAAAGGAGAGCAGAAAACAGTCAGTCAGCATGTGTGCAGTTGGTGGACGGTCCCTTGTTTCTGAGGATCATCAGCAGAGAGAGTCCACAGCAGTACACCAGACTCTTCACTATCAGCACTGTGTACATCAGACAGAGCAGCTTCACCTGGCACTGAGACTGGAAGGACACTGACAGACAGACAGACAGACAGACAGACAGACAGACATACAGGTCAGTCTTCTCTCCACACTGTTTCAGTCTGTTCAACTGTGTAAATTTCATCAGTATAACTTGGACCTTTCCAGACGGGACAACCAGCTTTACATGAAGACAGGGGTCAGCTACAGTTTGAATGAAAGCTCAAAGGCCCTTATTAAATACAACAAGTCAGGGCCCCACCAAGCTTTTAAAGTTCCTAAATAAGATTTGATTTTCTGTTTGATTCAAAACAAAAACTTGGAGCTAAAAGACACTAAAAAGCTCCATAGACCTGCAGAGTTGGTGATGAATATCTGTGAGTTCACAACTACCAAAGACACTTTCACTTTACACAGAGTCATTACATTAATTCTTAATATAGAAATATTCATAGAGGAGCTTTAAGATATAGTCCCCAATGTTTTGGCAAAGAGGCAGCAGGTGATCTTACAGTCAGCTTGCTGCAGAGCTGGCAGGTCTGCTGGCTCTCTCTCTGGAGGACAGGAGGCTGCTGGAGCTGGAACCTCTGAAACAGAAAAGGAGTCAAAAAGAAATGTCAGTCCTCTGCTCCTCTGCTCTCTTTGACAGCGTCTCCACATGAAGCTGAATCACTGCTGAACTCAGTCACCAAGCCTTCATTACCTTGTTCTGTTTGGGCCTCTACTGTGCCCCCCTCGTGATGGACGGAGCAGCGGTATTTATATGTGCTGTTCTCTCGCTGAGGGATCAGCAAGATGGAGGTGGTGCGTCCCGACTCTCTGAGCTCCAGCTGCTCTCCCTCAGCAGAGGTCACGTCTTCCTCAGTACCATTGTCCTTTTGTCTTTTCCAGGAGAACCGGACCAGAGGAGGAAACATGTCTGAGGCCACACACAGCAGGGAGCTCTTCCCCTCCAGGTGGGCTCTGGATGCTGCTGGGTACACGCTCACCACGGGCTTCACTATCTGCTCATCTGAAGTTTGACAGCAGCAACAAGCAGCACAGACACACATTCACACAGTCAACAGCAGCTTACAGCACTGCACTGCATTCAGTCTGATCCTGGAAACTACATGGACTCTGATCACTAAACTACTCATCAATACAGCACAAAGTTCAATTCTTCAATCTGCCTTCAAGAAAAGAAAAAGTATTTTATATATTATGGTTAATGTTATTTTTTATAGCAAAGGACAAATTGATCTTAACATCAAACACAACAGCCGATGGATGATCACAATATATTAGATATATTATATATTTACCAATATTCTTCACTCTAACTGCCAGATATCTACGGATATGAGACTTTATTGATCCTTCATGGGAGAATAATTAATATAACATCATAAAATAAATATAATATATATATAATAAATATTGAAATGTAGAAATCTTTAAATGTAAACTCAAAGTTAACTCTGTAGCTGGTTTTTAACTAGGAATATTTTTTAGATATTATTTACCCCATTAAATTATTATTTTTATCATTTTATTGTTATTTTATCCTGTTTATTTCCTTGTAAATTTCATTGTAAATGTATTTGATCATTTTCTTTTAAGTCAATCTTATTGATTTCATTTGTCTTTAATTCTGGTTTATTAATCTATTTGATGTAGTTTTTAGTATAGCTTTAAACACTATTTTTATATCTGTAAGATCTAATTAACTGTATTTTATTTCATTTATTTTTGTCTTTGTATTTTTTGGAAAATCTGATTGAATAGTTTTTGAAATTATAATATGTTCAGTATCTGATACATATTTACTGTTAAAAACTATAAAATGTGTTCAGTTTTACAAATTGGAAATTGTGTTAATCATCATATAAAGTATTAAGATAGAAATGTGTATGTATGCTATTATATATCATCATTATAGAAATATATTAATGAATGTGCATCATCCACTAAAAGACAGTACAATTGTCATTATTTACATTTTACCATTAAAATTCTATTTTTTCCTACACAACATAGTTTAAGTTAAATGCTTTTCAAACACATTTACTGATATACATTCAATCATATTTAATGTATTATATTGTTTTATAAAACAAGAGATGGTTCTGAATTACTGAGATGATCAAATACTGTATATCTGTAACATTGCCAATATTGCACAATGATCACTGACATCATTAAAATATATGTTGAGGTGTATTTGTTATAATTAAATCCAACAAGGTCGACTTATTTTGTGCTTTAGGATTTGGCCTTGTTGGTGCATTAATGAGTTGCACAAGGTTTAAGGAGTCACAGAGTTCTTTAAAACAATCTGCCAGCAGATACTAAAACATGTGTTTACTTTTACACTTTTGATATTATATTAAACATCATATACTATTTATATTAAAAGTCTATCAAGATACAAATACATATTTATACATTATATATCAGTCATCTATATTCATCATATATAGAAATAGAAATATATAAATTGGTACGCATACATTCTCTTTATATCCAGTATCTGTTGGCCTTCAGCTATGAGTATATTTTCCTTTTAAAGACATTTGTACCATCACATAAAATACAACTAGCAAAATCTTACCAATAAAAAACACTTTTTTCTTATACAACACATTTAAAGACACATACTGACACATATTTAATAATATATAATATCATATATTATCTAGTTTCATTAAAACAGGAGATGGTTATGAATTACTGAGATGATCAAATACTGTATATCTGTAACATTGCCAATATCATACTTTTTCTATATAAATCAGTTTGATCTCATGCAGAAATAAAGAATAACTTCAGTTGTGCAGTGAGATTTAAACATCTTTTCAGGAATTATGAACCTTTTTTATGTAACAATAGCTGCATGGCTGCAAGAATTCTCTACTAATTATGAAAAAACTAACATGTAAAGCCTGAAGCAGCAGAAACTCATTAAAAACACATTTTCAACTTGTTCAATAAAACAACTGAAGGAAAATGAAGGTTTATTCTTACCTGTTACATACAGTTTAGTTCCAGAGCCAAAGATGAGGTACCCACCTCCTCCCACAGTGAGAGAGACTAATACAAAAACCTGTCTGCTGTTGAATGTCTCTTTAGACACACTAGCAGTGTCGCTCTATGGATGGTAATGTCTGTCCGTCCACTACTTTAGTCCACATGGATTGGACCTGGACCAAAGGATGGATGGATGGACAAATAAAATCTTGTACAGACATTCTTGGTCCTGGCTCCTGGAAGTTGCTCCATGTCCTCCCTGATTCATATTCTTCATATACGTTTACAGTCTACCTATACTATTCATTCTATTGTACATATTGTTGTTTTGGTCTATTCTGTACATACAACATTTATTGTATCTCATCCTGGAAGAGGGATCCCTCCTCTGTTGCTCTTCAAGGTACAAAGTAAGTTATTCTGTCAGTATACAACCAAGGTTGCACAATGAAAAGAAAGTAGCAGGTGGGCTGGTCCTGCCGTTCTGGCTGGGTGGATCGTCTCTTTAATCCAAACCCCACACTTCCTTTGCTGATGACTGCAGTCTATTTCTGTCAGAGGTAATACGTGTTTGAGCAATAAAGCTGAAAACAGATTGAACCTAAACAGAGAAGTTTGAAGGAGCTAGCCTACCGACCGCAGCATCTGAATGTGCAGCCGTTCCCAAAGCAGTAGAAATAATCAGGAGTTTTCCACCTTGATTTTTCACCTGTTAAAGGGTTTTTGTGGAGTTTCTCTTTATCTGAATGGAGGCTGTGAGGATAGAGGGTGTCGTATGCTGTACAGATTGTAAAGCCCCTTGAGGCCAGTTTGTGATTTGTGATATTGGTTCATTGGGTGAAGGGATGAGTCTTAAAGTGGAGATGAAACAGTCAAATATACATACATTATAATATATAGATGATAATAATAATCTAAGTCTCTTGCTCATTAGGAACAAGAATTGTACATTATGTGGATAAGAGGAGCTTCACTGAGTGAGCCTCTGAGAGAAACTCCGGTGAACAGTGTAAACTGACTTTAAAAAGATGGCTAGCTCAGGTATTAACTGTAATATGTAATGAGAGTGCACGATTTTGCCTGTTTCCACACGCACTCACGCCATACATCCAATTTACCACGCAAATGAGAAAGTGAGAAATTCCGATCTTGGGCCGAGACTCATTCGTTCCTTTTTAAACTCCCCGACGGTAGAGGCGCTGCAGACTAGGTATTTAACAATGAAATGTCGTGCAATTGAGTACTCACTCTCTTAAACTTTAAATCTTAATAATAAATTATTTGTGTGTGTTAAAGCTGTCATAACAAGCAGCAGGAGAGCACCTTGTTAACCTCGTGGTATACTGCATGCTCACAATATCAGCTCATTGCATTGTTTATTTACTCACATGGCATTTATCTTTTTATTAACAGGCCAAAGAAAAGGACTGACACTGTGGACCTTTTCTGTAAGACCAAACAGCACTTCCAATAGGTAAGATGTATTCCAAAGAAAAATAAATACAGGAAATGTGTGCAATAGAAGTAGACATGTTTTTGTAACTGAGAGTAGAGTTATTAAACCGACATGACAATTTGAATTCTTTTAAGGTTTCAAAGATGTCCCATAAGAGACCTTTGCCAGGACAAAAGCGAAACCTTTTATTTTATTTAAAGAACCAGCCAAGTAAGAAAAGACAGACAAACACACTGACAGAACAGCCAGAACGACTGATAGAAACGACAGGACAACAGACAGAGGAGCAACACACAGGACAGAGAGAGCAACACACAGGACAGACTGACAGACGCGTAGAGGAGCAACAGACAGGACAGACAGAACGACCAACAGGGCAGATGGAAGAAGACACAGAGGGACAGACAGAAGAGACCCCCCCAATCCAACAGCAGGGCCAGAAGAGTCGTGCTCTGGCTGGAGCAGCAACATATAGATGCATTTTCAAAAATAAGTGGACCTCTTCATGGCCATTTATTACCAGAGGGAGCCTCAACACACACTACTGGTGTGCAGTATGCCGTATTGAAAACTCATGTTGCCACCAGGGTGTGACAGATGTAGTGCGCCACATAAAAAGCAAAGGCCACCAAGAAAAGCAACAGGCTCTCCAGTCCACAGCCACAATATCCCAATATGCTGTGCCCGTTCCCTCTGTTGCGGGGATGTCTGCACAAGAGGTTAAGCTGTGATATGTGTAATGGTCCTGTCAAGGTTCAGTCAAGAGTTTTGTGTTATAGTTGATCATGGTAAAGTCATGGTTGATAGTTTTGACTAATTTGTGGTTTGTATTTCAGTGTAGTACAGTTTTCTTAATTTGAGATCTGAGTTGCAGAATGTGTTTTTTACCTGTGCCCTATTATCGCAGGTGTCTATTTGAAATAAACTATGGTCTTTTGGGAGGATTAATAATTTTTAATTTCTTACAGACAAGAAGAGCTGAGGTCAAAATGACAGCTGGGTTGATAGTGCACAACCTCCCCCTATCCTTTGCGGACCACCTGGGGCCTCTCCTAAAAGAATGTTTCGGAGATTCAAAGACAGCGCAGGAGTACAGGTGTGCCAGGACTAAGTCATCCTGCATTATCAATGAAGCACTCGCACCCTATTTCACACAGGAGCTTGTGAAGGAGATGAAAAAGGCCCCATACACCCTGGTTACGGATGGGTCGAATGACACTGGTATTTCCCAAACTATTTGAGATTTTTCTCCTCTGCAAAACATTTGCTTTGTGTGTTTTTAAACATCTAACAACATGATTCTAACTCGTCATTATAGGAGTGGAAAAGATGAACCCGCTTACTGCCCGGGTCTTCTTGGGCAGCAAAGTTGTCCACCAGTTTTTAAGTATGTGCACAACAAGTGGGACGAGATGTGGGACAGCCAGTGAGATCTTCACCAAAATGAACTCCATCTTAGAGGAGCACGGCATCCCTTGGGAGAACTGCATTGGTCTCTCTATTTTTTTATTTTGGTTTGGTGTGTGAACCACTTTGTGTCGGACTGTTTTCACAACCTCGGTCAGTACAACAGTGGACTGGCTGAAAGACTGTTCCTGAAAGAGGGATTGTACCAACTGTCTGTGGAGAGACGGCAGAGGAAGTAACTGGAAGTATTTTTAAGAGTTTATGCTGTTTTTATTGTTCGTGTACCGCTAGCACATGCTAACAGTTGTTAGCTACAGGAGCCTCAGTGATGCTAACGTAGTTATTGTTTGTTAAATGTTTGTTAAATGTTTGTTATTGTTTGTTAAATGTTTGTTAAATGTGACCAGCCACGAGAAAACCAGCAACAAGTCTCCCGAGAGGCATTTTGAGTTATTTACAGATTCTGAAAGTGTAGTTTCTAAGCTTTCCAATGATGTCTAACACATGGAAATCTGATAATATTTGAAGAAGTTGTGGCCATTTGAATGTATGCACATCTCAAAACCCTTTAGGGAGAAAACAGCCCGAGAACATTTGCAATTCTCACCTCAGGAAATTCTTACCCCCTCCCTCGTCAACACAATGGTGCTCATTTGCATCTCATTGAGATAAGCCCTACCCCCTGCACTCACTGACATCTGGTATCTGATAGCCAACAATGGTTATCAAAAGCAGTTATCACGTAGTTAATGTTGATGTAGTGTTATTTTCCTTAAGCACTTTAGTGGACTGATCAGAATTAGAAGGTACTTTATTGAAATGGAAATGCTTTTATTACAAAAAGCCCCTGAATATCATTCATTAATACACAGGATAAGATGTTACAATCCCTTGTGCCATAATCCAAGGTATAAACCACATCTACACATCTACAAACACATCTGTTTAACACTCTGTAAAGCACCATGAGACATGTGTATTGTTTTGGTGCTCTATAAGGGAAATTAAATTGAAATTGAAATCTAGAAGTGCAGTGTAGATGGATCAGTCTGTTGCTGAAGGAGCTCTTGTGGCTGATCAGCACATTGTGGCGAGGGTGTGAAGGAGAGTCCAATTATTTGGTGATATCACATCTGCATACTCTTCTGCATCCTCTTCTGCATCCTCTTCTGTGGACTCTTCTGCGGACTCTTCTGCTGTGACCCTTGGCGCTGGGCATGTGATGTCTCTTGCCTCGTCGGCATAGAAAGGCCTGATTTTTTCATAAAGATAGGTCTGCCTGTCAATGTTCAGTCCAGGTGGGGCCAGGACAGGAAGACTGTCACCATGTCACCTGACTCTGGGTGTATACATCCAAACTGTTCCTCAGGTAGGCTAGTTGCTAAAGCACTAGCATCACAGTCAATTTAAGCAATTCAAGCATTATTCAAATTAACAGCAGATGCTCACATTACTAGCCAAACCTCCCATTACAGCTTAGTTTCGATGTGCATATCATTTTAAAACAACAGCCTACATTGTACTAAGGTATAAACATGAAAACAGAAAACATGAGATAACAGTTTGTAATCCCTGTGACTTTGACTGCGACTTTGAATGAACACATAACGCAAAGTAGATAACTTGGATGTTAATGGAAACTCACCCCATAAGAAACTGAAAAGTATTCCTGCAGACTTCATTGCCTCCGATGGAATAAGTGGTCCGGGGGCGCTTTCTCTTCGTCTGGCTGTACATAAGCTCTGGAGAAAGTTTGTCGCTGTATGAATGTGTCCCAATGAGAGTTCTCCTCTCTTCTTCCGTAGCATTTGCAGTCAAAGTTACGGATTTTCTCCATTTCGCTGTCTTTATCCTCTTCACATGTTACCGTAGATATAGCGTCTGATATCTTACGCTCCAGCTCCTCTGGTGCGAGGCTGTAGCACGTCAGGCTACAGACGGGGGTCCCTTCAGCACACAAACAACCATACTCCGCTGATGAATACACCACTTTTATTCAGCGTACTGCTCACACGGCACACAAAGTCTAGCTTGGTCGCCTCTGGCTCTCAGTGGCACTCTCGGTAGCTTCTCCCTGGCCCAGCACACTACTGCAAGAATAAGGGTAGAGTCATCAGGTAATTAAGGGCAGGTGAGGTAATCAACTCACCAGCCTTTCCCCACCTCTCCCTCCTGCAGCTGAGCGCAAACCACACCCACCTCCCCACACCCCCACCGCCCGACTTAGGCCGGGGGAGCCATCCGGCCCAACCTACTCGGTAATAACCCGCGAGCCCCAAGAACCGCCTCACCTCCTTTTTGGTCTTGGGCTGTGGGCTGGCTGCAATTGCTGCTGTCTTGTCTACTTGCGGACACACCTGCCCACTGCCCAAGTGGTACCCCAAATACCGTACCTCCCTCCGTCCAATGGCACACTTCTTCGGGTTGGCCGTGAGCCCCGCCTGCCTCAGTGACTCGAGCACCGCCACCACACTCTGCACATGCTCCCGCCAGCTGTTACTATGGATGATAACATCATCCAAGTAGGCGGCAGCATACGCAGAGTGCGGAGCCTGAGACCCGGTCCATGAGACGCTGGAAACTGGCTGGGACACCAAACAAACCGAAGGGAAGCGTGACAAATTGGTACAAACCGTACGAGTGGAGAAGGCCGTTTTCTCCTTAGACTCTGGAGACAAGGGAATCTGCCAATAGCCCTTGGTTAAATCCAGTGTCGTGAAAGAGCGAGCAGTGCCTAACCGATCCAGGAGCTCGTCGACCCGAGGCATCGGATAAGCATCAAACCGTGACACATCATTCACCTTGCGATAGTCCACACAGAACCGAATAGACCCATCCTTCTTAAGTACCAGAACAATGGGGCTACACCAGGCACTGTTGGACTCTTCTATTACCCCCCATCTCCAGCATGGCCTTCAATTCCTTCTGAATCACTTTTCTTTTGTGTTCAGGTAACCGATAGGGCCGTGAACGCACTGTCACGCCCGGGTGAGTCTCAACATGATGCTGTATGAGATTTGTGCGTCCTGGCAGGGGGAGAACACATCAGCAAAACGCTGTTGCAACGCGGCAACGTCTGCTCTCTGGGACGGTGTGAGATGGTCATCACAAAGGAGTGAGGCTGGATTGGTGGAATTTGGTACCTCAGGCCCCAACTCATCTCTCTTTCACCGTGGTCACCAGAGAAACAGGCTCTGCCTCTCTCCATGCTTTGAGGAGATTGAGGTGGTAAATCTGTGTTGCTCCTCCCCTGTCAGGAATGCACAACCTCATAATCGACATCACCCACTCGCCGTGTGACCACAAAGGGCCCTTGCCACTTGGCGAGTAATTTAGAGCTGGAAGAAGGGAGTAATACAAGTACTTTATCTCCCGGTGCAAATTGTCTGAGCCGAGTTCCTCTGTTGTACAGGCGCTGTTGGCGCTCCTGGGCCCTGAGCAAATTCTCCCGTGACAACTGACCCAAAGTGTGGAGTTTTGCTCTCAGGTCCAGGACGTACTGAACCTCATTTTTACTTGGGCTCGGACCTTCCTCCCAGCTTTCTTTAACAAGGTCCAGAACCCCCCGTGGTGTCCTGCCAAACAGCAGTTCAAAAGGAGAAAATCCCGTTGAGGCCTGGGGCACTTCGCGCACTGCAAACAACGGAGGATCTAGCCACCTATCCCAATTACGGCCGTCATCGTGCACAAACTTACGGATCCTGGACTTCAAGGTTTTCTTCAGACGCTCGACAAGGCCGTCGGTCTGAGGGTGGTACACACTAGTCCGAATTGACCTGATGCCCAACAACCCATAAAGTTCCCGGAGTGTGCGTGACATAAACGAGGTGCCCTGGTCCGTTAGGATTTCTTTTGGGATCCCAACTCGGGAGATGACCTGGAACAGTGCCTGTGCCACGCCCTTTGCAGAGATTGTGCGCAGAGGCACTGCTTCTGGATATCGAGTTGCATAATCCACTAGGACTAGTACAAAACGATATCCACGTGCGCTCCGGTGAAATGGCCCGATGAGGTCCATGCCAATACGCTCAAATGGAACCTCCACGAGTGGTAATGGGCGCAAAGGCGCTCTCAGGATGGCCGGTTGGTTAACCAACTGACATTCAGGGCAAGACGCACACCAGCGGCGTACGTCTGCCCTAATGCCAGGCCAATAGAATCGGGCCATTATCCGGTTAAGTGTTTTCTCATACCCCATGTGCCCCGCCATTGGGTTATAATGAATGCATCTAATGTCCACCCACGATGCCTCTACCAAAGCCCCGGGTCGAACCAGGTTCTGATGAATATTAGACTGCGTGCAGCCCGAATCCACCATTGCCCAATGTATACCCCCTTGAATCCTTACCGGGACGCTGTACGTCCCTCCTGGACCGGGGAGGGTGTTGGTGGGCCGGCAACCCGGATCACCTGACCGACCTCCATGAGAGGGCACTCCCTGCGGAAATGTCCGGGCTGCCCGCACCGCCAACACTCCTGCCCTGGACGATGGCACCGCACCCGCGGTCCTGGTCGGGAGCCCCTCCACAAACTGTTCCAGCACGACCTGCTCCAGCATCTGCTTCTCTCCGACGGTTCCCCCGGCTAAAGCCACCTGGTGGCAGCATCCTTCAGTTGCTGCGCATAGACAAAAGGACGGTCGGAGGGTCCCAAGGTGGCGGACCAGAACCGGCGGCGGTGATCCTCAGGGGAAAAACCCATCCTGTCCAGGATGGCTCTTTTGATGTTTCGGAACTCCCCCCGAGAAGAAGCTGGCAGGCCGAGCGCTGCAGTCTGGGACTCCCCTGACAGCAGGGGAAGCAGGCGCACGGCCCACTCCGCCGCCGGCCAGCCACACGCCTCCGCCGTGGCCTCAAACATTTCGAGGAAGGTTTGGGGTCATCCGCCGCTGTCATCCGGTGCATGGTGATACAGGAGAAAGAGGAGGGTGGAGGAGATGGTGCCTGAGCCCCCGACCGGGCCAGCAGCCCCTCGAGCTGCTGGTTTTGCTTCCCCGCCTGGTTCTGGAGTGCCTCCAGATGCCGCCTGTTAATCGCCGTCTGCTGGCTGTGTACTGCTGTGATCTGCCCCAGCATCTCCCCAGCAGTGAGACCAGCTGTGAGGGCTGCTCCATAGGCGGCTGCGGTGTCGGCTGCGGAGTCGGCTGCTGTGGAGGCCGCTGTATAGGCGGTTGTGGATCAGACATTGCTGTGTGCTGGCCCCACGTTGGGCGCCAGTGTAGCACGTCGGGCTACAGACGGGGTCCCTTCAGCACACAAACAACCACACTCCGGCGATGAATACACCACTTTTATTCAGCGTACTGCTCACACGGCACACAAAGTCTAGCTCGGTCGCCTCTGGCTCTCAGTGGCACTCCCGGTAGCGTCTCCCTGGCCAAGCACACTACTGCAAGAATAAGGGTAGAGTCATCAGGTAATTAAGGGCAGGTGAGGTACAGCCACAATTTAGTAGCAGAATTTATGCGGGGGGCTGCATAAGGAGCCATGCGGTTCGCTACTAACGTGCCCCTGATTGGCCGAAAAAAATACCAAAAGCACGTGAATGGTCACAGGTAGCCAGTATGGAAATGACCTGTATCGCCGGACACGCCCAACAAAGTGCCAGCCTTTCCTGAAACTATACCCGATTTCAAACACAAAATGTATACTTTTAAGGCAACCAATACTGTTATCTGAAACATGGAGTCGCTTCTTCATGATCTCAACTTGCACATTCTGTAAAAAAAACAAAAATCACTAATTTTGAAAAAAACTATAGTTTCTTTGTTTATGTGAATTCCTCCCAGCCGACTTGTTGCTGGTTTTTCCGTGGCGCATCACAAATGTTTGTTAAATGTTTGTTAAATGTGAGCAAGATGAACATGAAACTTATGTAGTGGTACGAGGCACCACTGCCAGGTGGAACACGGTCTTCTGCTTCACCGCGCCCTCTCTGGCTTATTAGCCAATCATTGTTCATGTCGAGGGGATAAAAGTAGGCCGTGCCCTTCCTCCTGACCTCTCGCTTCCTGCCTCTTCGGCCCGCCTACTCCCGGGCCGTTGCGTTCGTCGCTCGCCTCAGAGCACAGGTAGGCGCACCTTAGCGTGCTGTTTGTGTATATTCGTCAGCGTTTTGTTTAACTCAAACCGTAACTCCTTAATAGATCCGATGTCTCCATCGTGGTCGAGGCGATATGTTGGGGTTGTTTACCGCCGCCGACCGGAGCATAGGTGAGTCATGGTGAGCTTCTGTTGTTAATTGCTGTTAGCCAGGTGCTGAGCTCCCTTTCCGCTCCTCTCCCTCTAACAGTCTGCTGGTCCCATGATGTGTGGTGGCTGTCTCCCCTGCTACACCGACCCTCTCCACCCCTCTCCCTCTTTGGACAGGATGCCAATTAACCGGACTGGGAACCAATTAACCAATTGGGTGGATCAGAGTTTTCTGATATTAGCCCAGCTTTAATTCATAGCTAATTAAATGATCAGTTACACTTACCTGAGATCCGGGTTACACAAGAAGAGTGGATGGCCTCCTTTGGTGGGATTTTTCCAGAAAAACATTGTTGCTAATTAACAGTCAAATGAAGGCTGAAATAAACTTTTTGATTTCCTTTCCTCTGTGAGTTGAACTGTTTCTGAATGAGAGATTGTTGAGCTAAACTCACAACCGTTATATGCTAACGGCTAGCGGCGTTAACTGAGCTGGTGTTGCATGTGAAATTGTAAACGCTGGATTTTCTGTCATTTGCTGGTTGTAAGATCAGAATCAGAATCACTTTTATTGGCCAGGTATGTGCACACATACAATGAATGTGACTCTGGTTTTACGTTGCTCTCAGTGTACAAACACAGACTGAGCATAAAGAAACAGAACAACAGGCTCAACACAATACACACAGACTAATATGTACAGTTCTACAAATATAAACAACAATAACAGCTGTACACAGTCGACAATAGCCGCTTTGAGTAAGAAGCACTCGTGTTTTCTTATACAAAATGACTTTTACTTTTCATCTGTTTCTGTTTAGTTTGTACTTTTATTGTTTTCTCTTGATTTGATTTCATCATTGTGCTTCTGTTTGTATCCTTTCTCCTCACTGTGTGGAACAACAATAAACCTGCTGAAATATCTGATCAAAATATCAATCAATAGAATATGAAATCAATCCTGACAGCAGGAAAGAAAATCAGTCCCTCAGTTCAGTATGTTTGTGACTCTGGCTGAGATGGAGGTGAAATATGTGAACCTGGGCTGTGGTTTACTGCTCTCTTCCTGTCACACACACTGTTTGACATCTGTTGGTTTTTGTTCAGGCTGCAGGGATCATTTCTCACTGTGGGGAGCAGACTTATAACAGGAGCAGTAGTAGGTGGCTGAATGACTGAGTTTAACTGTCTGGATCTTCAACTCACAGCCGTTCCCTTTATTCACAGCTGAGAAATCATCTTTCTGAGTATGATTGTACCTGTAACCTATGTTACAAGTGTTCTTGTTGAAATAAAGAATCCGTGTGAATGTTTCTGTGTCTTTCTTCTGGTACCAGACTACATAATTACTGTCACACTGGTCAGTTCCTCCACAGCTGAAGGAGACGGTTTGACCAACTCTCCTGGTCAATGTTAAATGATCCTGACTCAGCTCTGCTGCCATGGCAACCAGCGCTGTAGAGAAACAGACAGATAGATGAAGGTTAGTGTGACAGTGTTTGTTAAAGGTTGACTTTGTTGGCTCCTGATTGGCTGGAAACACTCACCTGAACACAGACAGCACAGAGCAGCAGCTGGGAGGAAAAGCATTTTGTGCAGTGGTGTTTCCTCTGGTGAACCTGGGGAGAAGTGGCGCTCTGATGCAGCTGAGGCCAAACAAGGACGAGCTGTGAGATCAGACGAGGGCCACGTGGTTTCTAACAGGTCCTCAGACCTCCCATCAGCCCCTGCGGCCGACAGATAAGGCTGCCGCTGCTGATTGACAGCTCGGCTGAAGCTGCTGTGTGCTTTTCATTTCTTATTGACACTATTTCTCTTTGTTTTATTCTCATTATTTGGAGCTTTTTTCTGGATGATTCTTTTTTCCCAGACTTCTCTGTTTCTCTGAACTGATTCAGTGAGAAGTTTCTTCGTCTTGATTTGAATCTGACAGCAGATGAAAAATCTGGGTGACGATGATGCAGAAATAGAAAAAAGCATTCCTGTTGGCACAAACACATTCAGGTTGGTGGTGAATTTAGTAACACAGACTGTTATCTGTTGTTTAACAGCTGGGATGAAAATACAAAACTACAAATCCACAAAACTCCTCAACTGTGATTTGAAGCCTTAAACGTCCCCTTACATTTCTGTCATTTCATTTCATCATTTCATTTCTAGGACACATAAAACCTTTTCCACACACAGTATCACATCTTTATTGTGGATTCTGTTGTTCAGTCTCTTCATTAAAGCTACAGGATGTTTCACTGAGTGAAATATTCAAACTTAATATATAAATTACATAGAGGAACAAAACTGTTCAGAGATGAGGGTTATTCAACATATTCCAAACTCTATCAAACATGTGTCTGTCCTGTTTTAGATCATGTGTCAGGAATATGGGGATACTAAAGATTTCAGGAAAGTGAACAGGTCCATAATCGGGCAGTTTGTGTTGTTTTGGGACTTCATAAATATGCGCCTGTGTTGGCAGTTAATGGTGATATGGGGGGGGGACCACTGTGAAGTAAGATGGAAGGCCAGCATGGTGAGTCTGTGGAACAGGCTGCTGGGTTTACCAACCAACAGGGTGGATAATGAAATATTTTACTGGGATCTGTCTGTCGGAGGCGAATGGGCAACTGACATATCTGATATATTAGAAGAGTGTGGACTTGAAGACAATTATCTCCAAAAGCAAAGGTGGATGTGGAGGAGTTTAAATATCAAGTCCGGGCTAAATGCAGACAATCATGGTCAGAAGAAATCTGGTAAAAGCCCAAACTGAGAACTTATTGTTTATTTAAGAAAGATTATAAATGTGAAACATATGTTGTGTATAATTTGTCTAAAAGTCAGAGCTGACTCTGTGCACAGTTAAGATGTGGTATATTACCACTACACATTGAAACAGGAAGATACAGAGGTGTGACCGAAGCAGAAAGAATCTGTGAATATTGTGAGTTAAATGAGGTGGAGAATAAAACTCATTTTATTTTATACTGTCCTTTATATCATGATTTACTACAAATATTGTTGAATAGAGTTCATGTCCCTGATTTACATTGATAAGTATTGAGAATGGAGCTTTAATGGAATACATTTTTGATAATGTTTTTGCATTTTCTGAATCTCTTTTTAAATCATGGGATAGGAGGAGAAGAGTAACATATGACAGATAAATTCCTCAGACTGTATATGGATTGTAGACTACTGCTTTATGAACTGGATCAAATGTACCGTGGACAGTGTTAACGTGGACTTTGTGTCTCTGTGTTGTTTGGATTTGTGTATTGTGTCTTGTTCTTAGGGGGGCTGTGTTGGTCTGTTTGTGCATTTGTTGTATTTCTATTGTGGGATATCTTTTGGAACATCATTTGTGGAAGGTTTATGTTCATGTTTGGCTGTTGTTTATGTGTTTTGCTGTACGATGGCGGAGGGTTAACATGCTGCAATGTTTGCTCTGTTGTTAGTTAATGTGTCTGAATAATCCCATGAGGGATCGGTGTTGAAAATGAGCAGAAACAAAAATAAAATCTTCATTCAGTGTTTTCTGATCTGATGAAACTATCAGCAGGACTTCATCATCTGTCTGTGTCTTTCTAACTGTTACTAATCACTGATCAATAAATCTGTTTTATGATCTTACAAACAAGACTTGGTTAGGTTCAGGGAAAGATCGTGGTTTGGGTTCAAATAATCACTTTGTTAAGGTTAGGGGACCTTTGTCGTCACGGTTACAATAATACGAACTTCATTATTACATAATGTTTGATCATTATTTTAAATAAATCATCTTTACTATGTTCATATATTATTTTCCAGTGAATCCCTCACTTTCAACCTGTAGTTATCAGCTCATACTACAGTTTATATGACAGTACTTCTATCTGTTCTGTGCTGCTGTGAAGAATAAAACCTTCACTCTGCTGCCCTCTAGTGTCTGCAACAACACACTGCTTCAAACTGTACTGCTACTGTCACTACTACTACAACTGTTTCTACTATTAGTGCCTTCTGACAGGGGTGGACTGGCCATCTGGCATACCGGGCATCGTCCCCCAATGTGGGCCGTTGACCCAATGTGGTCCGGTCCGGTCCGGTCCGCTATGTTTTTTCTTTTCTTTCTCTCTCTAAATTCCCTCCAGTTGGGCCAATTGGCTACAGAGGGCTAGCAGTGTGTTGCCAGCATCGACACATATTATTGGTCTATGTTTGTCATTGTCAATCAATCAGTGCTGTCAATCACAACACAAACCAGGGTGGGCGGGACCTCATGGCATGGGCCGGAGTGGCGGGACGGGCTGCTGCTGAGCTGAAGATGGATAACCGTAAGAAACGCCCGGGTGGCGCTGAAACACT
Organism: Dicentrarchus labrax; assembly: GCF_905237075.1. Classification (NCBI taxonomy): domain Eukaryota; kingdom Metazoa; phylum Chordata; class Actinopteri; family Moronidae; genus Dicentrarchus; species Dicentrarchus labrax. The sequence continues at coordinate 26,446,850 of NW_026136701.1, forward strand.
GCGACTTAAAAAGCTGAAGTCTCTGGAGGTGGAAGCTGCTAAATGTTGGACATTGACAGACCTATTTGGTGCCGGGGTCACCACCCCAGCAGGTGCTGCTGCGCCCGGGAGACGAGCGAGTGGAGGCAGACATGGTGAGTAACGTTAGCCTGGTTTTTCCATTGAATGTGATGGGACCTCATTAACTGCATACTTGTGACAACATATTAGCCCAGAGTTGAAGGGCTGTGACTGTTGGTAGTTGTGCTTGATTTGGTTTAAATATGCCGAATTGTGATATTATGGGTTATTATTGTTCTAAGTTAGCCAACAGCTGCTTGTTGCCATAGCAACAGTAACCATTGACATGGACTGATGACTGGAAATAGAGATGCAGAATCAAGCTGTATTGTAAATACAGATGAGATACTTTGAATTTGAGCACAAAATACAAGTAAACCTAGAGGAAATAATGAGTTTAATTTGCAATATTTGCCATTGAATTTATTGTAATCTTTCAATTCATAGGGTTAGAGACTTAATAATGTCTCCATGTCCCTCTCAGGTTGAACACTTGACATGTGAGAGCCTGAGGAGTTGTTCCCCCTCCGTCCATTTTCAAGGACTTGCTCTCTCTCTGCCTCCACTTCACCACTTTTTGGCTACTGAGACGTCTCTGATTGGTTGAGTATGTCATGTGTCTTATAATGTTATATGAATTCATACTTGATTTGTGATGATGACTTAATAATGTTTCCATGTCTCTTTTAGGTTGACCACCCTATATATGAGAGCCTAAGGAGTTGTTTTCCCTCTGTCCCCTTTTGAGGACCTGCTTTGTCTCCTCCATCATTCACTGGGCCACTTTTGGGTTCCTGAGCTTATTTCATGTGGTGAGAGGAATGCAATATGTGTATGTTTAAAGGTTTATGTGAAGAAACATACTATATGTGTGATAAAATGACAATTGGTAATTCATAAATGTCTCTTTATATTCTCTGCTACCATCATCTCCTGTCAAACAGGAGAGAGAGAGAGAGAGAGAGAGAGAGAGAGAGAGAGAGGTTATTATGCAACTTGTTTTGTCTCAGATTGAAACAAAAGGTTTGATTAGGATTATTTCCTGGTTGAAGATTTTCATATTGATGATTTGAATTTCAAACATCTGCATATCTTTTAAGTTCAATGAACAGTTATGCAGGTAGGCCTTAGGGCTCTTTTGAGACTTCAGTCATCCTTCATGACAGATACATTTGTTCACTAAGTGTCACTACATCACAAAAAGGCTACATGGCTACATATACTTGTCAGTACACAGATACTGAGTACAAGTTGTGTTTGCTGTTTCTTGCAGGTCATGAATTTGGTGAGGAGTGGAGCTGGCTGGCTGCGGACGAGGAAGTAGGGCAATATATACATGTGCACATACACGTATATGAGAATGCATATCTATTCAGACCTGTAATTCATGTCTTAGACTTTTTCACACAGCTATAGATCATTATTTGTTTTTCAATTCTCTATTTATGGTTTCATAATGACTGAGTCACCGTTAAAACAAATGAGTTTCAGCTCTAATGCTGCTACTGTCTGTAATATGTTTCTATTTAGATTATTTGTCAGGAGATTTTGTTATTATTGTCCCAGTCTGCTTTTAACTAATGCTGGGCTTACACCAAAAGATTTTCACAGTCACAGACTAAAAACTGAAAGGGTAGCATGAGGGTTCTTCCCGTTAGTCTCGTCCCACCCCTAGTCATGACATAACTTCTGTTGTGATTTGACACTATAATGAATAAAGACTGATTGATTGATTGCTATAGCTGTCAATTTTAGTCCTTGAGTTCATAGTTACGTGCTTTATTTGTTAACTGCTATCAAGGAATATGACTCTCCTTTGTAGTATGCATGAGAGGAGATGCTGCGAGATTTGTGGACTTCTATGTAGTGTCTGCTGATAATGTAGTGGGCTGGTCTGGACACAAAATGCCAGGGCTGAATTTTTGTCCCAGTCCACCCCTGCCTTCTGATGTTGTTGAATTCATCTCTAGTATTTTGTTTCTATTTTAGATGTTATTGTTCAATCACACAGTCATTGAGAGTTACTGTTGCTTGATCAAACTGGTGTTTATGTAGAGCAGGGCCAATGAGCAGCATCTCAGTTTTATCAGAATTTAGGAGCAGGAAATGATGTGACATGTATTTTAACACAGCAGGCAGCAGTCCTCTAATTTAATAAAAAAGAGGTAAAATGGTGCCCCGTGTGAGGCACAGTACTGGAGGCAATTATTCCTAATTGTGCAACATTAATATTTCACCATATATTTTTGGCCAATATGCAAATTTTCGATTTCAGTCTAAAAATGTCCCAAAGTCTGTACATTCAGTACCACTAGTCTTCCACCGCAGTAGACATCCAGCTATACTTGCAAACAAGTACTTTATGGTGAAATAATTAGAGAATATTGATTTTAAGCCCTCATAGAGTTACCATAAGAGTTTGCTATTGCTGCTAGCTATTCCTAGCTAAACCTACACTGTAGTGTAGTAACAATTGGGTTCAGACATACTCAATGCAAACTAATTACATTTTCTCAGTTTGCTGTAAATTAGTAAATCATTAGTAAAGCAGTAGAGCCTGAAATAGAGCGGGTCGTCCACGAATTGGAAGGTTGTTGGTTCGATGCCTGGCTCCTCCGTTGCATGTCAAAGTGTCCTTGAGCAAGATACTGAATGAGTTAGTTTCTGTTCGATGGGCTTTGACATCACTGTGTGAATGTGTGTGAAAAGGGCCGAATGTGGCTGTAGTGGAAAAAGTGCTTTGAGTGGTCAGAAGACTAGAAAGGCGCTACACAAGTACAGTCCATTAACCTATTAGTATTTACCAGCCCTTTAGCAGCTATTTCACCTATGGACGATACACTCTAGCTCTCAGGATCACACATTGGGTTCACTCCTGAGAACAAAGCATCAGTGTTAAATGTGAAAACTGATTCACAACACAAGAGGGCGCCTTCATCCTGCTAACCAGGGATGTAGTGGAGGTTAAAGCACCTCAACTCACTCTGTCTACAGTTTTAGTTAAGAACATGTTTTCAGGCTGATAGAAACCTTTATAGTTAAAGTGCATTGTGTCATACATCATGGTAAATGGTGTCAGACCACTAACAGTATAGAGACAATCTCTGTGTGACTATAAAGTGTCCATAAGTCATAGTTTCCGACATATTTCAACCTACTGACAGTTTCTACAGGGGATCCAGTGAAGGTCAAAGGTTGAAATCTATCAGGAGTGTCTTTGTGTTGCTGGATAAGAGAAGTTCTGTGGTTTCACTAATATTTACCACCACTGCTGCAGAGGAACTACATGATTGACAGAGGGTCATTACAACAAGAACAAGCTGGGAAAATGTTAACAAAGCTGCACTGAGCAACAGAGAGAGTCAGCAGTCCACTATCTACACTGAGGCTAATGAGTAACAGGGAGCAGCTGAGCTGGCAGGTAACAAGGTCATGTGTACAGGTGAAACCTAAGAAAGCACATTTACTCAAGCACTGTACTTAAGTAGGTTTCAGGTACTCGAACTTTACTTGAGTATGACCATTTTCTACTACTACTCCACTTTTTATTCCATTACATTTATCTGACAGTGATAGTTACTGTTGACATTAAGATTTAACACATTACTGAATATTAAGGTGAGAAATAACAACAACAACATTTGCCCCCCAAACAAATAAATGTAAATGTAATTACACATTTATTTACAAATGTACAAAGTGAGAACAAAATATCTACAATACAGGAAGGTATGGCGCATTCTCTCTTAAGATCTATACAGTGGAAGAGAAACAACAACACACAAATACATCAGTACAAATACCCAACAAGATTGGGTTTCCATTTACACGCAGAGAAATATCAGTTCAGGTAAACAACAGTCATCATGAGCAGTGATAGCCTCCATGGCTAAACAGACACAGGAAGGAGCGCCACCTAAAGACACTCAAACATTTACAGAACAACTAATGAGAAGATGTCAAAGTACCGCCCACAATGTTTGATTGACAGGTGATCTCTGTGCAGTGAGGAAACACCACAACAATCAGCTCTCAGCAACAAACATGAAGACAAAAGCAGTTCATGGATTCAAACTCAGAATTTAACCCACAGTCCCTTAAATGTCCAGTGTGTAAAATGTAGTGGCCTTTTCGCAGTGTAGTTGCAGATTGCAACTCCTTCGCTTCACCCTCCCCTTCAGAATCAGAATCAGAATTAGGTTTATTGCCAAGTAAGTTTTTACACCTACGAGGAATTTGTCTTAGTGCGTTGGTGCATAAACTATACAAATATACAAATCACACAAAAATCACACAAAAGTCTAAAAATCAAAAGAAATAAAGATAAGAAAACTGTACAGCAACTATACACCTTCTGTCTGACCGTAAGCCCCCCTGACTTCTTGAATTCTGATTATAGAACATAAAAATATGTGTAACCAAATATAAAAAATAATATATTCATTTCATGATTTTTTGGGAGGAACTGACGTAGGCTGCACATTTTCCATTTGTTGTTGAAACTAAAATATTTGACCTTTTAAAACCTGAGCTTCTCTCTGGTTGAGTGTCAACTAAGGAAACGTCTTTGGAACATCATAAATCTCCACTAACCATAAATGATTGTGTATTAATGATTTAAAATGAGACTGAAAATGTTATTGGTTTCACTTGTCAATTCCTGCTGATGTTGATTCTTATTGAACTGAAAGCAACATTTCATATGTATATTGTCATGATTATAACATCATTCCTTTAGTCCTTCTGTACTGTAAAAGGTGAATGAAAGCTGGTGAAAGTGGAAAGGACAGAGACTGACTGACAAATGCTCTCCTGCTCTGAACATGAACTCTGAACTTTGTGGTGTTTCAGGAGGAAAACTGCCTCAGTTATACTCTCAGATTAGTTTCACAGTTTAGATGCATAAGTGGGTCTAAAATGACCCGGTGAGGTCGTTTTCTTGCAATATCTTTGTAATGAAAAGTTGATATCGTTTCATATTCCAGGTATTCTTCAAAAAACATGTTATTGACATAATGCCATTTCAATTTTTAACTTATCTTTTATACATTTTTCGAAATTGTAGTTTTTGTATTACTACCCCAAGCTTCCATAAGTGGGTCAAAAATGACCCGCATTCATTTCTTATGGGACTTCATGGGAATCTTTGATTCTTATAAACTGTGACTGTCAGGAATATGTATTCTGTGGACCACACAGACTATATCATAAGTGTCACCCCTTAAGAAGATTATTTTACACAGCAAGATCTGATACATGTAAGTATTGTCTTCATTTTTTACCTCAGAAATGTGTGTGCGTGTCATTCATGACTACTGTGTGAAAGAGTATCATCTATCTCTATCAGCAAATTAGCCTACTTTAAAGTTAGCTCACACTAGATAGCTAAGTAAGCTAGCTAACATTACTGTATGTTACGTGTGTGTGTGTGTGTGCATTTATTTATATAGCTACTTATTGATCAATAGGTTTGCTTGTCATTCAAAACCTTCTCTTCCTTTTTATGTTTTCTCATCCAAGGTGTCATGGCTGCTAGGTATACAGTTGAAATGGTCCTACAGATGCTGGATGGGATTTGACTAGAATCTGAAATACACACACACACACACACACACACACACACACACACCGCACAGGCATGCACACACACACACAAAATGGATATTGACATCGTTCTATTGCTGTTGTGTAATTTTGTGTTTCAAATTCTTTTCAAAGTTTTCAATTTTTTTTCAAAATGTTAAAAATGTTAAAAAAGTGAAAAATAAAAATATTTCATACGTGTAATCATTCTTGTGTGGACCAAAATATAATACAAAGTATAATACAAATGATTATTCTTAACTAAAATGACAAAAATGGCATAAAAACCCATTGATTCTAATACGGGTCATTTTTGACCCACTTATGGAAGAGTGTAGGGTCCAGTCACTCGTGCATCTAAGGGTTGGAGCACTCTTATAAGAAACACACTGTGTTCTTTCAGATCTTTTAAGTAAGACTTCATCAATTCAAGAGTCAGACCGACACGCCACATTGATTTTCCAGTGGTCTAGGAGTATACATTGATCTATGGTGTAAAAAGCTGCATGAGAAGCTTCAGTGAACTTTAATAAACTGTCTGTATTTGGGGAGTTCATGGTTTAGATTCCCTTTGTTAAAGTCACGGAGGATAACAACTAAAGATTCCAGGTTCATCTACTCCACACTCAGTATCTGGTCAGTTGGCCTGAGGTGGAATGTAACCACCGACCAGTATGAAGGAGGTGAACTCACGGGGGGAGTAGAAAGGTTTACAGCTGATGAAAAAAGACTCCAGATCAGGAGAACAGTGCTGTACAGTCACTGTCACATCATTACACCAGCCACTGTCAGTGTACAAACAGATACCTCCACCTTTCGTTCTGCCTGAGAGTTCTGTGTCGTGATCCGCTCTGAAAAGTTGGAAACCTGCCAGCTGCAGCACAGAGTCCGGTATCGATCCACACAGCCACGTTTCTGTGAAACACTAAACTGAAGATGAAGAAAAGTCTCTGTTTTTATCTCCAGATTGAGGAACAGACAAAAGGCTCAGTCTCTGAGAACCTCAGGTTTCTATCAGAGCTAGCAGAAGTAGTGGTAATATTTGTTGTAGCAGTAGCTGTATCTGTGATTGTAGAATTTACTGTATTGGATTAGTTGCAGTAGAAATAGTATTTGAATTATTTTTAGAAGTATTAACAACAACAATGACAGTAATACTAGTTGTTTACTGTTGTGTGTTTTTATCCACTAGATTTGTTTTTTGTTTTGTTTTTGTTCCAGTAAAATAAGAGGTAAGAATATCATCATGTTGTCATGGCGACCATCATGAGCATCATCTGGATACCCTTGCACTTCCTCTGACTAACCACAGGGTGGTGGTGTTTCTCTCTGATGTTTAATGTCAGCACCAGCAGCAAACACAGAAATCCACCATATGATAAACTTTAGTTTCCAATCTGTCACACAGCCATGGTGGAAGAGCTTATTTATTGGTGTGACACCTATCTAACACCGTACAGAGACATGTAATGTCACACAGGTCTCGTCTGGTGAGACAGTTGCAATATGTTGAAAATGATCAAACTGTTCAGGGTTATAACATACATGATAGAAAAACCATCTCTTAATATGATATTAAATATATCATAAATGTACCTTTATTATTATTTTATGTTATTTATTGCTGACTCATAAGATTGTTTAAAATCCAGATCATGAAGAAATAAGACTTGTCAACAGAGGTCAAGGAGCCAGAAATCCCCTCCCCTAATGAGTAAAATAAACAATAAAAACAAAAAATGAGACATCATGAATTAATCATCAAGAGAGAAACATGTCTTGAAATAATATCTGTTAATTCAATTTGAAGAAACGATGATGGTAGAGAAAAACACAAATATCTGATGAATAAAATGTCATATACTGACACAATGTTCAGTTTTCTGATAAGAAGGACAGAGGCCTCGTTAGAGTTTGAGAGAGTTAACAATCTTAAAAAAAGTTTTTTTCAGCAAAAAGTTCATTAGTAGTTTTCTGATCATCCCTGTTTGAGTTTTTTCCAATTTAATTTCTTATCAGTTGAGAAACTTGAGATATGTTTTTTCCCTCTACTGACACTCTAGCATAATCTCCGTCATACCTCCTGCCCCTTCCCACAATCATTATGAAATCTCACTTTTTAATATTTAATGTGCAATGTGAAACCATCTTGAAACTGTCACCAATTCCTCATTTAATTTCACTTACTAGAGTGTGTAAGTTAAGATTGAAGAGAACAAAAAAGGAAAACAAAACTTATAACTAAAAAATCATTCCTATACATTTTTAGAAAACAATATTTAAGCAGAGAGTTTGAGGAGTTCATGAGTGTGTACAGCAGCAGATATGAATCTGTTCTCAGTGGTTATTAGGACTCATAAAAAACTGTTGACAGCGAATCAACACTTCCTTTCCTGCAGCAGACGGGCTGTGTGGGTTTCCTCTCTGCAGCCTCCTCACCGTTAGCTGCACTTTTTCACATTAATAACACAATGACAGTTACAACCATCGACTCTGGTTAAAGAATCATTCCAGGAACTTCAGTTTGATTTCAGCTCTCAGTACTCACTGTGAAAGTTGTCTTTAATTCAAACTGTTTTATTGATTCTGTAAAGGTGACAGTTTAATGACAGTTTCTCCAGCCTGACTCCAACTTGTAACATAATACAACATATTAGGACATGTGGGAAAGGATCCTAGCCTGCATACATTAACATCATCAATACAAAGACAATTTCTAATTTATTTGTTCATTCTTAACATGTTACAAATTAGAATAGAAACTGATCAAGCTGCTGTATCATCATTTTATAGCAGTTGTAGCTTCAAAGCAGCAGCTCTGCTGTTTGTCAGCAGTGTCGTCAGCGTAGAGTTTTACATCCACACTGACACAGTTATAAAAGGGGCTCAGCACTAAAGCCAGTGACACTGATTGTGTTTCTATTTTTTGCTATGAAGTCAAATTGAAATTCACAAATACAATACAAAAACAGAAAATAAGAACATAGAAAATATAAACAGTAAATATCTAGCAGACAGATAATAATTCAGCTTTTCTATGATTATACGAGTCACAATTAAAAGTGGAAATAAACTAGAGCTAAACTAAACTAAACTAACACTACAGTAGCAAAGAATTTACACTAACAACCTCAAATATATATGTGTATGTGTATGTATTTATATTTTCTGGAGCACTTTATTGAACCTGTTTTTTAAAAGATAGGTTTCCCAATGAACCACAAACATAAAAAATAAATCTAAATTGGTATTTCTGTCTGCTGATCAAAGTGATAAATGAGATGAATTGATGAGATTTGATGGAGAGAAAAGGAGAGCAGAAAACAGTCAGTCAGCATGTGTGCAGTTGGTGGACGGTCCCTTGTTTCTGAGGATCATCAGCAGAGAGAGTCCACAGCAGTACACCAGACTCTTCACTATCAGCACTGTGTACATCAGACAGAGCAGCTTCACCTGGCACTGAGACTGGAAGGACACTGACAGACAGACAGACAGACAGACAGACAGACAGACAGACAGACAGACAGGTCAGTCTTCTCTCCACACTGTTTCAGTCTGTTCAACTGTGTAAATTTCATCAGTATAACTTGGACTTTTCCAGATGGGACAACCAGCTTTACATGAAGACAGGGGTCAGCTACAGTTTGAATGAAAGCTCAAAGGCTCTTATTAAATACAACAAGTCAGGGCCCCACCAAACTTTTAAAGTTCCTAAATAAGATTTGATTTTCTGTTTGATCCAAAACAAAAACTTGGAGCTAAAAGATACTAAAAGCTCCGTAGAGCTGCAGAGTTGGTGATGAATATCTGTGAGTTCACAACTACCAAAGACACTTCACTTTACACAGAGTCATTAGATTAATTCTTAATATAGAAATATTCATAGAGGAGCTTTAAGATATAGTCCCCAATGTTTTGGCAGAGGCAGCAGGTGATCTTACAGTCAGCTTGCTGCAGAGCTGGCAGGTCTGCTGGCTCTCTCTCTGGAGGACAGGAGGCTGCTGGAGCTGGAACCTCTGAAACAGAAAAGGAGTCAAAAAGAAATGTCAGTCCTCTGCTCCTCTGCTCTCTTTGACAGTGTCTCCACATGAAGCTGAATCACTGCTGAACACAGTGACCAAGCCTTCATTACCTTGTTCTGTTTGGGCCTCCACTGTGAACCCCTCGTGATGGACGGAGCAGCGGTATTTATATGTGCTGTTCTCTCGCTGAGGGATCAGCAAGATGGAGGTGGTGCGTCCCGACTCTCTGAGCTCCAGCTGCTCTCCCTCAGCAGAGGTCACGTCTTCCTCAGTACCATTGTCCTTTTGTCTTTTCCAGGAGAACCGGACCAGAGGAGGAAACATGTCTGAGGCCACACACAGCAGGGAGCTCTTCCCCTCCAGGTGGGCTCTGGATGCTGCTGGGTACACGCTCACCACGGGCTTCACTATCTGCTCATCTGAAGTTTGACAGCAGCAACAAGCAGCACAGACACACATTCACACAGTCAACAGCAGCTTACAGCACTGCACTGCATTCAGTCTGATCCTGGAAACTACATGGACTCTGATCACTAAACTACTCATCAATACAGCACAAAGTTCAATTCTTCAATCTGCCTTCAAGAAAAGAAAAAGTATTTTATATATTATGGTTAATGTTATTTTTTATAGCAAAGGACAAATTGATCTTAACATCAACACAACAGCCGATGGATGATTACAATATATTAGATATATTATATATTTACCAATATTCTTCACTCTAACTGCCAGATATCTACGGATATGAGACTTTATTGATCCTTCATGGGAGAATAATTAATATGACGTCATAAAATAAAATAAAATAAATCTGGAAATGTTGAAATCTTTAAATGTAAACTCAAAGTGAACTCTGTAGCTGGTTTTTAACTAGGAATGTTTTTTATTTATTATTTACCTCATTTTATTCTGTTATTTTATCAGATTTCCTTGTAAATTTCATTGTTAATGTATTTGATCAGTTTCTTTATTTTCTTTTAATCAATCTTATTGATTTCATTTGTCTTTATTTTTGCTTTCTTAATCTATTTGATCTAGTTTTTAGTATAGCTTTAAACACTATTTTTATATCTGTAAGATCTAATTAACTGTATTTTATTTTATTTATCTTTGTATTTTTTTGTAAAATCTGATTGAATACTTTTTGAAATTATAATATGTTCAGTATCTGATACATATTTACTGCTAAAAACTATAAAATGTGTTCACTTTTACAAATTGGAAATTATGTTAAGCATCATATAAAGTATTAAGATAGAAATGTGTGTGTATGCTATTATATATCATCATTATAGAAATATATTAATGAATGTGCATCATCCACTAAAAGACAATACAATTGTCATTATTTACATTTTACCATTAAAATTTTATTTTTTCCTACACAACATATTTTAAGTTAAATGCTTTTCAAACACATTTACTGATATACATTCAATAATATTTAATATATTATATTGTTTTATAAAACAAGAGATGGTTCTGAATTACTGAGATGATCAAATACTGTATATCTGTAACATTGCCAATATTGCACAATGATCACTGACATCATTAAAATATATGTTGAGGTGTATTTGTTATAATTAAATCCAGCAAGGTCGACTTATTTTGTGCTTTAGGATTTGGCCTTGTTGGTGCATTAATGAGTTGCACAAGGTTTAAGGAGTCACAGAGTTCTTTAAAACAATCTGCCAGCAGATACTAAAACATCTGTTTACTTTTACACATTTGAAATTATATTAAATTATATTAAATAAAATTATTATATTAAACATATACTATTTATATTAAAAGTCTATCAAGATACAAATACATATTTATACATTATATATCAGTCATCTATATTCATCATATATAGAAATAGAAATATATAAAGTGGTACGCATACATTCTCTTTATATCCAGTATCTGTTGTCCTTCAGCTATGAGTATATTTTCCTTTTAAAGACATTTGTACCATCATATAAAATACAATTAGCAAAATCTTACCAATAAAAAAACACACTTTTTCTTATACAACACATTTAAAGACACATACTGACACATATTTAATAATATTTAATATCATATATTATCTAGTTTCATTAAAACAGGAGATGGTTCTGAATTACTGAGATGATCAAATACTGTATATCTGTAACATTGCCAATATCATACTTTTTCTATATAAATCAGTTTGATCTCATGCAGAAATAAAGAATAACTTCAGTTGTGCAGTGAGATTTAAACATCTTTTCAGGAATTATGAACCTTTTTTATGTAACAATAGCTGCATGGCTGCAAGAATTCTCTACTAATTATGAAAAAACTAACATGTAAAGCCTGAAGCAGCAGAAACTCATTAAAAACACATTTTCAACTTGTTCAATAAAACAACTGAAGGAAAATGAAGGTTTATTCTTACCTGTTACATACAGTTTAGTTCCAGAGCCAAAGATGTCGTAGTAGTCTCCACTGTCAGCACAGTGAGAGAGACTAATACAAAAACCTGTCTGCTGTTGAATGTCTCTTTAGACACACTAGCAGTGTTGCTCTATGGATGGTAATGTCTGTCCGTCCACTACTTTAGTCCAGATGGATTGGACCTGGACCAAAGGATGGATGGATGGACAAATAAAATCTTGTACAGACATTCTTGGTCCTGGCTCCTGGAAGTTGCTCCATGTCCTCCCTGATTCATATTCTTCATATACGTTTACAGTCTACCTATACTATTCATTCTATTGTACATATTGTTGTTTTGGTCTATTCTGTACATACAACATTTATTGTATCTCATCCTGGAAGAGGGATCCCTCCTCTGTTGCTCTTCAAGGTACAAAGTAAGTTATTCTGTCAGTATACAACCAAGGTTGCACAATGAAAAGAAAGTAGCAGGTGGGCTGGTCCTGCCGTTCTGGCTGGGTGGATCGTCTCTTTAATCCAAACCCCACACTTCCTTTGCTGATGACTGCAGTCTATTTCTGTCAGAGGTAATACGTGTTTGAGCAATAAAGCTGAAAACAGATTGAACCTAAACAGAGAAGTTTGAAGGAGCTAGCCTACCGACCGCAGCATCTGAATGTGCAGCCGTTCCCAAAGCAGTAGAAATAATCAGGAGTTTTCCACCTTGATTTTTCACCTGTTAAAGGGTTTTTGTGGAGTTTCTCTTTATCTGAATGGAGGCTGTGAGGATAGAGGGTGTTGTATGCTGTACAGATTGTAAAGCCCCTTGAGGCCAGTTTGTGATTTGTGATATTGGTTCATTGGGTGAAGGGATGAGTCTTAAAGTGGAGATGAAACAGTCAAATATACATACATTATAATATATAAATGATAATAATAATCTAAGTCTCTTGCTCATTAGGAACAAGAATTGTACATTATGTGGATAAGAGGAGCTTCACTGAGTGAGCCTCTGAGAGAAACTCCGGTGAACAGTGTAAACTGACTTTAAAAGATCGCTAGCTCAGGTATTACTTGTAATATGTAACGAGAGTGCACGATTTTGCCTGTTTCCACACGCACTCACGCCACACATCCAATTTACCACGCAAAAAATGTTTTTGAAAGTGGTAAATTCCGATCTTGGGCCGAGACTCGTTTGTTCCTTTTTAAACTCCCCGACGGTAGAGGCGCTGCACCCATATATGCTACAGTCTATGGCACCCCGAAATTAACGACAGAAGAAGAGATGCTGCGAAAGACAGCAGGAGAAACTACCTCGAGAAGATGAGATGAGAATCTGAGCTGAGACTAGGTATGTAACAATGAAATGTCGTGCAATTGAGTACTCACTCTCTTAAACTTTAAATCTTAATAATAAATTATTTGTGTGTGTGAAAGCTGTCATAACAAGCAGCAGGAGAGCACCTTGTTAACCTCGTGGTATACTGCATGCTCACAATATCAGCTCATTGCATTGTTTATTTACTCACATGGCATTTATCTTTTTATTAACAGGCCAAAGAAAAGGACTGACACTGTGGACTTTTTCTGTAAGACCAAACAGCACTTCGAATAGGTAAGATGTATTCCAAAGAAACATAAATACAGGAAATGTGTGCAATAGAAGTAGACATGTTTTTGTAACTGAGAGTAGAGTTATTAAACCAACATGACAATTTGAATTCTTTTAAGGTTTCAAAGATGTCCCATAAGAGACCTTTGCCAGGACAAAAGCGAAACCTTTTATTTTATTTAAAGAACCAGCCAAGTAAGAAAAGACAGACAAACACACTGACAGAACAGCCAGAACGACTGATAGAAACGACAGGACAACAGACAGAGGAGCAACACACAGGACAGAGAGAGCAACAGACAGGACAGACTGACAGACGCGTAGAGGAGCAACAGACAGGACAGACAGACGCACATGTAGAGGAGCAACAGACAGGACAGATAGAACGACCAACAGGGCAGATGGAAGAAGACACAGAGGGACAGACAGAAGAGACCCCCCCAATCCAACAGCAGGGCCAGAAGAGTCGTGCTCTGGCTGGAGCAGCAACATATAGATGCATTTTCAAAAATAAGTGGACCTCTTCATGGCCATTTATTACCAGAGGGAGCCTCAACACACACTACTGGTGTGCAGTATGCCGTATTGAAAACTCATGTTGCCACCAGGGTGTGACAGATGTAGTCCATTTAAACTGACCGCCATGCTGGGAAGGCAGTGTAGCGTCATCAGTGAGACTTCGTCATCACTGTAACGTTACCTCCTCCTCCATCTAGGCCGTCACCTTGATACACACCTCCCCTCGCGTGGGTGTGTCTCGCCTACCTCTCCTGACCCCCCCCTCTCTCCCTCACACACACACACGCACACACACACACACACACACACACACACACACACATATATATACACACACACACACACACACACACACACACACACACACACACACACACATATACACACACACTATATCCAGGCATTCTTATTCGCCAATCTTTGATTTCTTTAGTAGTGGTAATACCGATTATAATTATATGATAACAGTTAAATTGATGATTCATTGTTAAATAAACTGCATTATATTTTCAATAGTCGGTTTCTGTGGTCATTGTGTGGAGTGTTATTGTACAATTTGCTGGTTGGCGGGTTCAGTGCTTGTGTCCACGCCTTCATATGTATGGTTTCCCCTTTGATTTAAATATTTAGATATTAAAGTTAAAGTAACCTACATGTAATTTTCAGACTGTAAATTGCAGATTTGATTGATTAGTCCCTGGTAACAGGGTGGTGCCCCGAGGAACATTCTGTAATTAATAATCAAAATATTAATTACGTAATTACCCAAATAATTAATTTTAATTATTACATTTTTGGAAATAGTGCAGGATGAAGCTTTAGCTTTCTGTTGAGCAAATATTTCATTTGATCATTTCTTTTTGAACACAGAGTCCCAGGGGGTGTAGAGAGATTCCTGCAGGCGCAACCCGGTCTCACTCCCAAGTGGTCAAATCCTGCAGCTCGGTCAGTGGCCCTCCGCTTCAAAATGTGACGCTGTAGGTATCCAGCAGCAGAACAAAGAGGAGGATCTGAATCTTTATCTCAAACATCTTCTTTGGAATTTGTTCTTCTATTATACAAAATATCTGTTTCTGTTTAGTTTGTACTTTTATTGTTTTCTCTTGATTTGATTTCATCATTGTGCTTCTGTTTGTATCCTTTCTCCTCACTGTGTGGAACAACAATAAACCTGCTGAAATATCTGATCAAAATATCAATCAATAGAATATGAAATCAATCCTGACAGCAGGAAAGAAAATCAGTCCCTCAGTTCAGTATGTTTGTGACTCTGGCTGAGATGGAGGTGAAATATGTGAACCTGGGCTGTGGTTTACTGCTCTCTTCCTGTCACACACACTGTTTGACATCTGTTGGTTTTTGTTCAGGCTGCAGGGATCATTTCTCACTGTGGGGAGCATACTTCCAACAGGCGCAGTAGTAGGTGGCTGAATGACTGAGTTTAACTGTCTGGATCTGCAACTCATAGACGTTCCCTTTATTCACAGCTGAGAAATCATCTTCCTGAGGATGATTGTAACTTTTATCTATGTCACCATCACTATCAATATACAGAATCCGTGTGAATGTTTCTGTGTCTTTCTTCTGGTACCAGAATACATAATCTAAGTCACACTGTTGAGTTCCTCCACAGCTGAAGGAGACGGTTTGACCAACTCTCCTGGTCAATGTTAAATGATCCTGACTCAGCTCTGCTGCCATGGCAACCAGCGCTGTAGAGAAACAGACAGATAGATGAAGGTTAGTGTGACAGTGTTTGTTAAAGGTTGACTTTGTTGGCTCCTGATTGGCTGGAAACACTCACCTGAACACAGACAGCACAGAGCAGCAGCTGGGAGGAAAAGCATTTTGTGCAGTGGTGTTTCCTCTGGTGAACCTGGGGAGAAGTGGCGCTCTGATGCAGCTGAGGCCAAACAAGGACGAGCTGTGAGATCAGACGAGGGCCACGTGGTTTCTAACAGGTCCTCAGACCTCCCATCAGCCCCTGCGGCCGACAGATAAGGCTGCCGCTGCTGATTGACAGCTCGGCTGAAGCTGCTGTGTGCTTTTCATTTCTTATTGACACTATTTCTCTTTGTTTTATTCTCATTATTTGGAGCTTTTTTCTGGATGATTCTTTTTTCCCAGACTTCTCTGTTTCTCTGAACTGATTCAGTGAGAAGTTTCTTCGTCTTGATTTGAATCTGACAGCAGATGAAAAATCTGGGTGACGATGATGCAGAAATAGAAAAAAGCATTCCTGTTGGCACAAACACATTCAGGTTGGTGGTGAATTTAGTAACACAGACTGTTATCTGTTGTTTAACAGCTGGGATGAAAATACAAAACTACAAATCCACAAAACTCCTCAACTGTGATTTGAAGCCTTAAACGTCCCCTTACATTTCTGTCATTTCATTTCATCATTTCATTTCTAGGACACATAAAACCTTTTCCACACACAGTATCACATCTTTATTGTGGATTCTGTTTGTAGTGCCCCTAATGCTAACCCAAAGGAAGTAGTAGTAGGGCAACTAACATCTAGCTAGGTCCGAGGTGTGGTGCCTTTAATAGCTCAGGACGAGTTAGTATGGGGATCGAACAGTTGACAGTATTTATTGCCTCACCCAACAATATCAACAGCAATTTAGATGGAATGAAAATAAAATCTAAAGTAAAATAGAGCTCTCTCAGTTGTATAGTAAAATAAAAGAAATAGTCCTTTAAGGAGTCTGATATTGAGTTCAGAGTTCAGGGTTCAGTTCCTGATCCTTGTACGTGTGTGCACTGAGTCTGCTACTACCCGGGTAGAGTTAATAGTGTGTACGCAGTCTTATCTGTTCCTGAATGGGTAAAGTTGTCTGTGTCTGGTTGTGCGGCGGTCCTCACTGCGTCCCCGACCCTCCACAGTCACTCTGGGCTCGCCATCATTGGATCCTCTAGATTCTTTCTGGTAGCTCAATAAACCAACCTGCACAAGTAGTGCGAGTATTAAGTTACTCTGTTCTGTTCTTATTTCTAACATGAGACCTCATTAACTTATTTTCTTAGTGCATCAATAACCAGTGACTAGAACATACTTTGTTGACAATGGAATGAATTAGCACATGTAATAGCAACTGGTACTTTAAGCACCAACAAATCTTAATCATGAATTTCTATAAACCTCAACAATTGGCTCATGCGCGTAAAGCTGCATGCTGCCTGTTACTCCAGCCTTTGAGTCTGCTTTTTTTAACTTCTTAACTTTTATTCTCTTTTTGTTCATTCTTATTTTTTCACTGTAACTCTATGAAGTCCTGCCCTCTCTAACGAGGTTGTTTGAGAGAGTTTTTGTGTTTTAATAACGCTTCCACCGGGACACGCTGCCGTTGTTTACTCCAGAGAACAGCTGAACGCACTTATGCCTGCGACCACTTTACACTTGCCATTTTTGCATATTTGAAAGTGGGACTTTAAATTATTAAATTATATATATATATATATATATATATGTATATATGTCTATTACATATGGAGTATATGTAACAAAAGTAATTTCCCCCTGGGATTATTAAAGGATGTCTGATTCTGATTCTGAATTGGTATTTTAACATCTACAAATTAATTATTTACCATCACTTTCTATATGTGACATTGTTTTTAACTGTTTCCAGACATCATTTTAATATTTTAGACTTTAAATATGAAATTTAATTGGATCACTACTAATGTATTTATCATGTACATTTTAATAAACAAAAGCAGCTCAAACACAGTGTAGTTGGGTTACAACTTATTAAAATGTATAACCAATTTAAAGCTGAATGATTTTAATATGAACACAATAAGTGCAATGTACCTTTAATATTTTTACTTACTTTTATTTTTACTTCACTTTATTTGCTAGTGATTAGCATTAAAACTTTTTTAAGAACAGTGATACAATATTCATTAAGACTAACATTTAGCCTTAGGTTAACCATTACCCAATTTTATAATTATTTTAAATTATGTTATAGAATTCATCTTTACTATGTTCATATATTATTTTCCAGTGAATCCCTCACTTTCAACCTGTAGTTATCAGCTCATACTACAGTTTATATGACAGTACTTCTATCTGTTCTGTGCTGCTGTGAAGAATAAAACCTTCACTCTGCTGCCCTCTAGTGTCTGCAACAACACACTGCTTCAAACTGTACTGCTACTGTCACTACTACTACAACTGTTTCTACTATTAGTGCCTTCTGATGTTGTTGAATTCATCTCTAGTATTTTGTTTCTATTTTAGATTTTATTGTTCAATCACACAGTCATTGAGAGTTACTGTTGCTTGATCAAACTGGTGTTTATGTAGAGCAGGGCCAATGAGCAGCATCTCAGTTTTATCAGAATTTAGGAGCAGGAAATGATGTGACATGTATTTTAACACAGCAGGCAGCAGTCCTGTAATTTATTAATTAAATAATATATCTTTTATTATGACACCACTATTTCCCTTAAAATAAGCAGCCATTGAGCGTCTGGTTATTCATTTTATTTTCCTCCCCTCAGTCTCAAGACTGCAAGAGTCTTTACATAGAGTCGATGCAGAGGGAGTCTACATGAGACGTCTAAGGCTGCGTGTATTAAGACAACGGCAGTATTCTGTTCCTGGCCCAAACTCTTTGTGGCATATAGATGGCCACCATAAGCTCATCAGGTCAGTGATATTAGCAGTTAAACAATGCATCTTTCTAGATGTTTCATTAAAAGTGTTTTACAATAAAGTTGTTATTTTTCATGTGTTCACAACAGGTGGAGATTTGTTCTCCATGGTGGGGTGGATGGATTCAGTCGTTTGGTGGTCTACCTGACTGTGGCTGGCAATAATAGAGCTCATACAGTCTTACAGAGCTTTATCGCTGCTGTTGAGCAGTATGGGCGGCCATCAAGGGTACGGTCTGATAAAGGGGGGAGAATGCAGATGTAGCAGAATTCATGATCAGAAGCAGAGGTACCGACAGGAATTCACACATCACAGGCAGAAGTGTCCACAATCAGCGGTAAATAAATATGTTTGGTAACTAGGCTCACACAACCAACGTACCAGTTGAATGCACGTCTTTAGCATATGTCACATAAATTAACAATTTGTCAATTTTATCCTAAACACAGAATAGAGAGGATGTGGAGAGATGTTTATGAACATACCTTGGACCTCTTCTATCAGATCTTCACTTCATTGGAAGATCAGGGAACACTGAATCCAGACAATGAAGTCCATCTTTTCACACTGCACCGGATCTTCCTTCCATTGATTCAGCAAAGCCTCGACTCTTTCCAAGAAAGAAATATGTAGAATAAAACAATAGTCAACTACTGCACAGTGTGTTAATGTTTTCAAAGACACTGAACTTGTGTCAATTGATCTGAACAAGTCCAAATCCAGTCTGTGCACTATTTATGGCAGAGACAAGTGCTTTCTCAAAGTCCATGTAGGTTTTGAAATGAGCTGGCAGCTTTAGTGTTTCGAAGCATGTGGAGGACGTAGGAAGGGTTCCCCCAGAAATCTCCACTCTCAGTTCAGGAGGAAGAATCTCCCAGCCAACCCAGAATGTCAGCTGCTGGGCCAGGGTACCTGATGAAGCTAAAAGTCATAAAATGGATTCAAGACATTTAGTTCAACTTTAATTGATCATATCGATCCATGTGACATAGAAGCATTTGTAAAGACAGCAATACATAAACCAAATAAGGTGTTTATACCTGTTTCAATGAACATCCTTAGAAAGCCAGTGGAGTCTAAGTCAAAGTCTTCATCATCACTGTCCTCAACTGGACATGTGATTTTTTTCTAGGAGCATCTTACTTGAGTAGTATAAACTGTACTGATACATTTATATGACAAACTTTATATTACTTACCAACAAGAGTACAATGAAGTGGACATGCCCATTCTTGCTGCTGTTTATAGAATAAGAGAAGTTCCCGTTCCCTGTCCTCTTCAGAGTCCCTTACATCCATCTTCATTCTAAGTGGTTTCCCAGATGCATGTTCCCTTAGCAGATTCTCTTTGAAAACTTTGGCAGCTTGAGTCGGTTCTTTAATAAGCTTCCATTATAAACAATAGAGTTATCTATTCCAGAGAGACATGTTGTGAGTTGGCATGTTACCTGCAGATACAGATATCCTCTCACTCTACAGAAAAGGAGGAAACTTCTGTCCATGTCACTGACAAAACGTGAGACCCAACATCTTCAGAATCTGTCACAAAGCTGAGTTGACATAAAAACAGCAAAACAGCATTCTGAACAAAAACTAAATATTAGAAAAATAGAAAATATAACCCAGTTGCATGTTATTAATTGTCTGTAACTGTATTATCTTATCTAACTATATCTTGCAGGTGTTATCTTTCTATTGACTGTTCAGTTTCAGTTACACACAATCTTATAGCAACCCTATTGTGATGACACAAACCACTGTCTGTTTCTTTGCGATCCAACTCCTCGTTGACAATCAATGCTGGTACTACTGCACTCTCAGCTGATGTTTCAGACAACACTGGAACACTGTCACTGACTAGGGCTGTCTCACTACCATTTTCTTCACTTTGGCCTCCCTCTTGTTCTCTTTCTGATTCCTGCATGGGTGTCCTTGAAGTTAACACAATTAAAATTATGGTCATACTCTCTTATTTGTGTGCACAACAGTCTAAGAGAGACATTTTCCCATAGAAAAATGAATATGCTACCCTTGCATTGCTTTAGGAAGTACATACTCATTGCAGCTCAATCTGTGCAGCTTCATCTCTGAAAAGGGAACTTCCTTCTGACAAGTGATGCAGGGGATGACTGGACCAGAGGCAGGACGTGAGCTCTCCTAACAACAACAAATGGCTTTTAAATAATGATTAAAAGTCACCAGTAATCTTTGTTTTGATTATGTATTAAACTAGGTCTCTGTAAATGTATGTACACAATCTAAGGGTAGATCCTGTTGAAGTGGACGTATGTAGATTGTAGCCTGTCCAATCATCGTCGATGGATCTTTCAGATAGGCAAGGCTGTATCCAGTGCTGGGACACTGAAGCAATTCAAGATTTCCACTGCGAGTAGATCCTACAAGTTTTAGAAATTCAAAGCCTCCCCCTTGTTGGAGCTTCTGAAACACTTCCATCAGTTTATTTGTTATAACCATGGGATCGTGGTCATTCCCTGGAGAAAAAATCATCATCAATAAATCATAACTCATATTGACTCACCTAAAACCAAGCAAATAAGCCTGTGATAACTATTATTCACACTATGAAAATCAATTAAGTTTGAGTCACTATAAAAAGAAATGCTGAGTAGAACTGCAAATAATTTCAACAAGCCACAGACAGTACAAACTTTTTTTGGTTTTGGTAAATGCCTAGTTTCTCACTGACCTGAAAATGTCACTTTTTGCTCTCCAAGTCCTGAAGTAAGAAGGTCCGCTTTAAACGGTACGCTTGGAACTCAAGCCAGCTAACACTATTTAGTCGATTAGCAATCTAGTTTTATGCTCCCACCATTAACAATGAACGTATTACGCACGAAGCATCATGAGCCTACCGCATACAAATACATTTTCAAGTCGATCTAATTTAGCCCACACCTGTGTCCCGAGTCATTGATTATTCCCCTTGATTTTTAGCCGTTGCAAATAAAGTTTTAAACAGTAAACAGAGTATCTAAACCAATGTAGAGGTGAATAGCGCCACCCAGTGTATTGGAAAGTGTTCACTAGCTCTGCATCGATCCATTATCTGGAAATGATTTGTCTTGGCTTGATGCGCAGGGTAACCAATCAGGCGTTAGGATCCGCCTACCAACTTTGATGGGCGAGTTTAACAGATTAAAGTAATTCATGAAGCACTGCAACACAGGACCATGAAATAATTAAATAAATAGTGAAATCATTATATATGTTTTTTTACATAAAATTAATTAGTATTTGAATGAATTAATGACACATTTAATTACACATTTAAGTAATTATTTAATGGCGTATTTATTTATTTAATTTTGGCACTTTTAGTCCTCCATAGGCATCACATCCTCTGTGTACTCATCCAGACTGTTTGTAGCTGTCAGATCAGTCCAAACATGCACAAAGATCCTCCACAACTTCCACTTCTTAAAACAGGTTCAGAGAACTCTAATTTCTGCCTGTATGCAGGAATCAGGTGGACCATGATGTGGTCAGAGTGTCCCAGTGGGGGACGGTGTGATAGACACTGCTGATTGTAGTGTAACAATGATCCAAAGTATTCTCCTCTCTGGTCAGACCTTTAATAAACTCTCTGTATTTGAGGAGTTCATAGCTTAGATTACCTTTGTTAAAGTTGCTGAGAAATATAATTCTAAAAAAAAAATCTAAAATATTAAGAGGTAAGAGCATCATCATGTCGTCACGGCGACCATCATGAGCATCATCTGGATACCCTTGCACTTCCTCTGACTAACCACAGGGTGGTGGTGTTTCTCTCTGATGTTTAATGTCAGCACCAGCAGCAAACACAGAAATCCACCATATGATAAACTTTAGTTTCCAATCTGTCACACAGCCATGGTGGAAGAGCTTATTTATTGGTGTGACACCTATCTAACACCGTACAGAGACATGTAATGTCACACAGGTCTCGTCTGGTGAGACAGTTGCAATATGTTGTCATTCTTCCAACAGTGTTTCTGAGTTATAACAAACAGAATTGAAAAAAACATCCCTAAAAGAATAATAAATGACTACATTATAACAAATGATTCAGGTAGAAAAGAAGAAGGTAGAAGAAATATGTGATGAATATTAATGTCATATAGTGACTGAATGTTCAGAGGCCTCGATAAAGTTTGAGAGTTGACAATCTTACAGATCATTTTTGCAGCAAAAAAAGTTTATGAATATTGGAGGGGTATGTATTTGTCTAAAAAATATTAATATAGTTAATATTATAATATTAAATCAAACAGGGATGAATCCTGGAATAATAAGTTCATAAACGAGAAACATTCATGAAACTTCACATATTGCTGATGATCCCCAGTGACTTCACTTCTTCCTTTCCTCCTAATATTATGAAATTTGACTTTTTAATATTAAAGAGCTTATTGAGTTGAAACCATCATACAACTCTCACCAATTCCTAATTTGTATTATTTATTAATAATGAACACTAAATTATATTAACATACACACTTTCAGAAATTATGAGATATCATAATATATCAACCAAATAGGAAAGAGTGTAATCAGAAAATAAAAGATAAGTGACCTAGATGGTTATGGTATGGCAGAGCTGCTGTCTTACACACTTCTCTGCGCTTTCTCTAGAACAGTCACCCACCCAAACCCCCACAGAGACTTTGTCTGTCCCCCAACCACCTAAATTATTTAAAGAAATAAAAACAAGAGGAGTTCAACATAAAAACCTAATAAACATTAAAACTAACTCCTCAGTGGAACAAAATAAGAGAATGAAATGTGGACTGTTAAATATCAGGTCTCTGTCCTCTAAAGCTGTTTAAGTGAATTCATTAATATCAGATTATGATATTGATTTACTTTGTCTTACTGAGACCTGGTTGTCCCACGAGGACTATGTTAATATTATCATATCATATTAATACTCACATTCCTCGAGGCACCAGCCGAGGAGGTGGAGTGGCAGCCATATATGATTCGAGCGTTTTAATGGACCCTAAACCTAAACTAAATTATAATTCATTTGAAAGCCTTGTTCTTAGTCTTTCTCATCCAAACTGGAAAACACTGCAGCCAGTTCTATTTGTTATAGTGTACCGCGCTCCTGGACCGTACTCTGATTTTATATCTGAATTCTCAGAGTTTCTATCAAGCTTAGTCCTTAAATCAGATAAAGTAATTATTGTAGGTGATTTTAATATTCATGTGGATGTTGACAATGACAGCCTTAGTAATGCATTTATATCATTAATAGACTCAATTGGCTTCTGTCAGAGTGTAAATAAACCAACTCATTGCTTTAATCACACTCTTGACCTTGTTTTATCATATGGCATTGATATTGAACATTTAATAGTCTTCCCACATAATCCTTTCCTATCTGACCATTATTTAATAACTTTTGAATTCATGTTGTTAGATTATAAGCCATTAGGCAAAACTTCCTACAGCAGATTTCTATCTGACAGTGCTGTAGCTAAATTTAAGGAGGAGATTCCTTCAGTGTTTAATTCAATGCCATGTCTGAATTTAACAGAGTCCTATAACGACTTTAGTCCCTCTGAAATTGATAATCTTGTCGATAGTGCTACAGGCTCACTACGATCAACATTAGACTCTATCGCTCCTATAAAAAGGAAATTATTAAAACATAGGAGACTAGCACCTTGGTATAACCACCAAACCCGCCAGTTAAAACAAATAGCTAGGAAATCTGAAAGGAAATGGCGCTCTTCCAAATTATCAGAATATCGCTCAAATTTGGCAAGATAATCTTAAAACTTATAGAAAGGCCCTCCGTAATGCCAGAGGAGCCTATTACTCAGCACTAATAGAAGAAAATAAGAATAACCCTAGGTTCCTCTTCAGCACTGTAGCCAGGCTGACAGAGAGTCACAGCTCTATTGAGCCACATATCCCCATAAACTTAAGTAGCAATGACTTCATGAGCTTCTTCTATAATAAAATTATTACTATTAGAGAAAAAATTAATCACCAACTGCCATCAACAGTTATCAGTGGCTCTCCAAGTTCAGGGACTTCTGTCAATGTAAACTTAGATATATATTTAGACTGTTTTTCTGCTATCGATCTTCATCAGTTGACTTCAATCATTTCTTCATCGAAGCCATCAACCTGTCTATTAGACCCGATCCCAACTAGGCTGCTTAAAGAAGTTGTTCCCTTAATTGGCACTTCTTTACTGGATATGATTAATCTTTCTTTATTATCAGGATATGTACCACAGTCCTTTAAAGTAGCTGTAATTAAACCCCTTCTTAAAAAGCCCACTCTTGACCCAGGGGTTTTAGCCAACTATAGACCGATTTCTAACCTCCCCTTCCTCTTTCAGATTCTGGAGAAAGTAGTCGCCAAAGAGTTGTGTGACTTTCTACATAACAATAGTTTATTTGAGGATTTTCAGTCAGGATTTAGAGTTCATCATAGCACAGAGACATCTCTGGTTAAAGTTAATAATGACCTTTTGATTGCTTCTGACAATGAACTTTTACAGAGACAAATTGGCATTAAAGGAACCGCACTAAGCTGGTTTAAGTCATATTTATCAGATCGTTCACAGTTTGTACATGTTAACGATGAATCTTCAATAAATACTACAGTTAGTCATGGAGTTCCACAAGTTTCTGTACTTGGACCAATACTATTTACTTTATATATGCTCCCTTTAGGCAACATTATTAGGAATCACTCCATTAACTTTCACTGTTATGCAGATGATACGCAGTTATATCTATCGATCAAGCCCGATGAAATGAACCCTTTAAGCACCAAAGTCGCAAAATTGCGACAGGACGCGGTACTGAATCAAACAGCTGTTTTCTCCTAATAGAGTGTTATATCTCATTCATACTCCCCTCCACTAGTTGGCAGACATCCCGTACTTAGACCTTAGCTCAGAAAAACGTCATGTTTCAATGCAAAATGTTCGAGGAAGTCCCGTCCAAACTGTTGGGTGAGAAACTGGAAATAGTTTGCCACGGCGCTATTTATGCTGAAGCGGTATTGCTGACGAAATAAACAAAAATGGCAAGCAAAAAGTTGACGCTTAGGGAAGTGATGGGTCTGCTATTCGCTGACTCTGACTCTGAAGGGGAAAATGTACCTTTGGGAGATGACGGCCGGTCGATTAGTGAGCGTGATAGTCACGGTGCGTCTTTGCACCGGCGCTGCAGGGCAGAGCGAGGAAAACACACAAGCACAAACACACGACCCTTTGCCCAACATAGGTGGGAGTACTACACAAACTCGTAGTATCAGTAAGGGAGCTAATGGATGTGGTAGAAGTAGCGGTGGTGGTGAGAACAGCGCTGGGACCAGTGTTAGTGTTCACTCTTTCTACCGCGCCGGTCACAGTGCGTTCATGCGCGGCAGTGGTGCAGCCATCCGATGCGGCAGTGTGTCTGTCCATTTGTTAGGCTATGTCTCAATATTGTTCATATTGTCTCTGTACTGTGCCTTGCAATGAGAGGTTCCACACTCTACAAATACTACAAACTTTTATCTGGATAGATGGGCACAGATTAGGCCTCTGCAGCTAAAAGACGCCTACTGTTATTATTATTATCATATAAAAATCATAAAAGACGCCTACTGTTTACATGAGCTTTGTGGTAGTAATAGTTCTAGTTTACGACTGTTGGCTTACAATTTACTTTTACCTGTTCATTTGATATGTGGACAACATAACAAATATATGGAGGGGGGAGAATCTGATTAAATAAGTTCAACTCTCTTTCAAAATATCAGGTATTTCATGGAAATTATATAATCCAATATGGCCGTCGCCATATGACGTCATAATATGCAAATTAGATGGGGAAATTTACTCCCTAGATAAACTTTAGGTCATTCTCAATATTTGTCTCATTTACACTTTGTCTCTACCTCAAACCACTTTCAAGCCAGAGCCTTCTGAAATTTAGATGTCAATCTAATGACCCTAAAGGGTTAATCAATTATCTAAATTACAAACATGTCTTAAGGACATAAAATCCTGGATGACCTGCAATTTTCTGATGTTAAACTCAGAAAAAAACAAAATTCTTGTTCTAGGCCCCAAAAACCTTAGAGACTCACTGTCTAAAGATATAGTTACTCTAGATGGCATTAACTTGGCCTCTAGCACCACTGTCAGGAATCTTGGAGTTATCTTTGATCAGGATTTGTCATTTAACTCCCACATAAAGCAGACCTCTAGGACTGCCTTCTTTCATTTAATGTTACAAAAATTAGACACATACTATCACAGACAGATGCAGAAAAACTAATCCATGCCTTTGTTACTTCAAGGCTGGATTACTGCAACTCTTTATTATCAGGTTGCCCCAATAAGTCCATTAAAACGCTCCAATTAATTCAGAACGCTGCAGCACGAGTACTGACAGGAACTAGAAAAAGAGATCACATCTCTCCTGTACTAGCTTCTCTGCACTTCTCCTCACCTATAAAGCTCTTCATGGTCAGGCCCCTTCATATCTTAAAGAGCTCATAGTACCCTATTACCCCTCTAGAACACTACGTTCTCTGAATGCTGGGCTACTTGTGGTTCCTATAGTCTCTAAAAGTAGAACAGGAGCCAGAGCCTTCAGTTACCAAGCTCCTCTCCTGTGGAACCAGCTTCCAGTTGTGGTTCGGGAGGCACCCTCACCACATTCAAGAGTAGGCTTAAGACATTCCTCTTTGATAAAGCTTATAGTTAGGGCTGGATCAGGTGAGTCCTGAACCATCCCTTAGTTATGCTGCTATAGGCCTAGACTATCGGGGGATTTCCCATGGTGCACTGAGCTCCTCCCTTCCTCTCTCTTTCTGCACTCATTCATGTTCCATTAATGCATGTTACTAACTTCACTTCTTCCCCGGAGTTCTTGTGCTTTCTCGTCTCGCAGGTCCTTGTCGATCCTGGTGGAGCCTCCTGCCATGGTCCTGCTAGATTGCCATTGCCAATACTGTGCTGTGCACCTGTCTGTCTGTCTGTCTGTCTGTCTGTCTCTCTCTCTCTCTCTCTCTCACCCCAACTGGTCGAGACAGACGACCACCCACCTAGAGCCGAAGGATCTGTCCTAGGTTTCTGCCTTTTAACAGGCAGTTTTTCCTTGCCCTTGTCGCCAAGTGCTTGCTCATGGTGGTACTGTTGGGTCTCTGTAAATGTTATAAGGAGTTCAGTCTAGACCTGCTCTATTTGAAAAGTGTCCTGAGATAACTTCTGTTATGAATTGGCACTATACAAATAAAATTGAATTGAATTGAATTGAATTATGGTACATGTTACCGTAATTACCAGACTATAAGCCGCTACTTTTTCCACACGCTTTGAACCCTGCGGCTTAAACAATGATGCGGCTAATCTATAGATTTTTACGGGCTAACTTCCTCCAGGGGGCGCTTTACCAGGAAGCGCAAGAGCGAGACAGACAGGTGGAAGAGATAATGCGCCAAGGAAGACGCTAGTTTGATTGTGTTTTGAATTCATTCAGTTCATTCAGTCATTTTGCGCATCATGCACCCTCATCATGGAAAACACAAGAAGAAATGCACATGATGCAGCTTTTAAGTTAAAGGCAATCGATCTGGCTGTCGAAGAACAGCTGCTGCACGTAAGCTTGGCATCAATGAATCGATGGTGAGACATTGGAGACGGCAGCATTTATTTAATTAAAAATTAAAAAAATCTTTCTGTGTAAATATCTCATGTTACAACGTGGACACCTGCGGCTTATAGACAAGTTTTTTCTTTTTAATTAAGTTTTATAACTAGGTTCGGGAACAAAGACCACGCCCTGCAATCATCTCATTTCCGCTCCTACTTAAGCACACCTTATCCGTTCACTCCCTCCTTGACTCATTTCCCACATGATCGGCGTCAGACAGGAAACACAAAAACAAATACCTCGAACCACGGAGTACAAGCTCACGCTCAACTCTTCAGACATCGACATGTTTGAAGACGGATGACAAACTCACGAAATGTCCGAGTCCTCTTTCTCGACTACCATTCCTTCTCGTCAGCCACCGCGGCTCCGCTCAACAATCCACGTGCTCCGACACTCCCAGCCTTCATCCACCGACAGCTCCAACACCATCGGGCCTTCGCCCCCCAACAGGTCCAGTTAAGTTCTCCAGCGTCCGACCGACCTCCCTCCTGCCAGCAGCCTCGGGCAAAGCTACCGCGACCCGACTTCACCTCGCCGTTTCTCTGGCTGTCCCTCGGCCGTAAACTACGGTGATTTGCCCGAGGATCGCTCTCTCTCAGCGAAACGCACCGATAACAAAACAAAACTTTCCACGCACTTCCAGGAAAACACCACACTTTCTCTCCAAACTTCACCGCCGCTTCCGGGTTCACGGCGTCGCGTCCTTGGCAACGCCGATGACGTCACGGCGCATCCCACGGCCCAGCCTTCCTCATCAGCCCTCTCAGAGGACCAGGTGGTATCAAACCCAGTACCTACCATTTCGCCTTCACAAACAACCTGAGCACAGGCATCCCTACATCCCAGCATCCTTTTCCCTTCTCTCATTTCTAACTTCCCTGTCCCGTCTTCTTCGGCTGCCTCTGCTCCTCCCATTCCAATACCGACCTTCTCAGGCGCACAGAGCGTGTCCACAAATACAATTCATGTATTTCTGGGCACGCTCCCAGCCACAAAACCCTCATTCTACTCCTGTTTCTTCATACGTAGCCCGTGTTTCTCTTCCTTAACACACCTCCTTTTTCCCCCACAGGTCCAATGTAGCTCAATCGTGGGCTTTCCCACCCATCCTCCATGCATAATGATTTCGATCCAGCCTCCGCATTACCTCCAGCATGGCCAATCCTTCCTATCATCCCTGTGTTACCACTCTCAGACGATAGTTTTCCGTCTCTCATTACGTGGACATTGCAATTTAATTCCGCACGCATGAACTTTCATGACTAACTCTTAAAACGTATACGTAATATATCTTTTTATGTTTGTTCAAATACTGGTTCGACTCTTATTGCTGCAACAGTTAGTAGTTTTATTTCAGAGTCATCAGCGTGACATTAGTTTAGACTCATACGCATTGACATCGCCATTCAATACATCCGTCCGAACTTACCATCTCTCGTTTCGGCCCATCGGGACCCGGTCGTCCCTTTGTTCCAGGGTCTCCTCGCCTTCCCCATTAATATTTAATGATAATTAATCTTTCATGGCAAATTCTTAAAATTGTATGCGCAACATATTTCTTTTTACGTTCGTTCAAAATACCAATTTACTTCTTTGTCCAGGCAAGCAGCAAGCCTTGCAACGGCTAATAGTTACATTTCAGTCATCATCGTAACAATAGTTTACAGACTCATACGCATTGACCTCGCCATTCAATACATCCGTCTGAAACTTACCATCTTTCGTTTTGGCCCATCCGGACCTGGTCATCCCTTAGTTCCATGGTCTCCTCTCCTTCCCCGTTGATACTTATTTAATGATAAATAATCTTTCATGGCAAATTCTTAAAACGTATATGCAATATATCTTCCCACTTTCGTTCAATATACCGGTTTTCCTCTTAATTCAGGCAAGCAGGAAGCCCTGCAACAGTTATTGGTTTAGTTTCAGAGCCATCATCGTAACATTAGTTTACAGACGGAAACACGTCGACCTCGTCATTCAATACATCCGTCTTAACTTGCATCTCTCGCTTTGGCCCACCGGGACCCTGTCCTCCCTTCATTCCAGGGTCACCTCTCCTTCCCTGTTTATATTTATTTAACAATAATTAATCTGTTATGCAAATTCTTAAAACATGTACGCAATATCTTTCCATGTTCATTTAAAATACCAGTTCGCCTCTTAGTCCAGACAAGCAAAGAAGCCTCGCAACAATTAAGCATTTTTATTTCAGAGCCATCATTGTAACATTAGTTTTCAGACATATACGCATTGACCTCGCCATTCAATACATCCGTCCACAAGCAACCCTCATATCCACAGAGAACCATTAAACTGCATTGAGTCCAATTGAATGCAAACAGTAACTATCTACCCACTCTAGACAACGCATCGCAGTACAATTCACCTTCCTGTTCCCCTCTTTCTGCGACATTATTCGTTCATTGTTGCCCGATCGTAGATCAGAGCCGGACGGTTACACGCCTCTGATACTCGACCCAGCCCCGCGTTCTCGCAGCTCGCTCTTCCCTGAATCACAACCAATGAGGCGTGGTGCTGCATCCCATCCAACCACAACACACACCCTCACAGCTTCTTTGACCCGAACCTTACCTCAAAACCAACGTAGCCCTGCTTTTTCCGCCATATGTTTGTTCATCTGCAATAAACTTTTCTTATTTCATACATTTGATGGCGTGGTCGTTGTTAGTGAAAATTTAGTTGGTGCGGCTTATATTCAGGTGCGCTCAATAGTCCGGAAATGATGGTATATGATCTCTAAAGCTTCTTATAGGACAGAGTGACGGTTGTTTTGTTTGGTTTGGTTTGTCTTTATATTTTGAATTAATAGAGCAATTCCTAATGCCTATAGTACTTTATTATATATGTGGCTGTGACCAAAAAAGGATTGGAAAGTGTTATTTCTGAACACAGATTCACATGTGTCTGGTTTGGTTTGACAGTGTTATTCTATTTAAAGATTTAGGAAAATATTTTCAGATTGCAATATTTAAGCAAATTAAAAAGCTACATTTACAGAACTACAGACAACAAAAGAAAAGACAAACAACTACAGAGAGGGAGAGGAGTTCATGAGTGTGTACAGCAACAGATATGAATCTGTTCTCAGTGGTTATTAGGACTCATAAAAAAAACTGTTGACAGCGAATCAACACTTCCTTTCCTGCAGCAGACGGGCTGTGTGGGTTTCCTCTCTGCAGCCTCCTCACCGTTAGCTGCACTTTTTCACATTAATAACACAATGACAGTTACAACCATCGACTCTGGTTAAAGAATCATTCCAGGAACTTCAGTTTGATTTCAGCTCTCAGTACTCACTGTGAAAGTTGTCTTTAATTCAAACAGTTTTATTGATTCTGTAAAGGTGACAGTTTAATTACAGTTTCTCCAGCCTGACTCCAACTTGTATCATAATACAACATATTATTATGTGGGAAATGTAGTGGGAAAATGCATTCAGGGATAAGGTTCTGTAAACATGAAGCAAACTATATTATGTTGTGTTATTTCATGTTTAATTTTACAGGCTTACAGTATAATATTTTATGTTCATGTATGTTCATCCTCACGTATTCACACTCTGGTTGTCTCACCCTAGTTAGGAGAGTTGTTATTCATTGTGCCATGAGCACATTCCAAAGACCAAGGCTATCTCCTGGAGAGTTGGGCCTCATATGTGTTATAACTACTGTTCATCAGACATTAGACGTTACCAATAGACATCCTTGGGAAAGAGGCATATAATACAGTGGTTTTCTTTGTTTTAGTTAGTTGATTCTCGAGACAACTCGGTTTGTTGTATCCAGTGTGATGCAAATAAATCTTGCACGTGGAGTGAAACTGTCAATTGTCTTTGCTTTCTGTGAGTCTGTGTCACCATTCTGGGTTCCTTCAGTGGGAGTTTGTGGTCTCTCACTATAGTCAGATAGCTAAAAGTCTAAGTCAGATAGACATCGATTGAGGTGCATTGAGACGAGAAAAATGAAACCACAACAGAAAGGATCATAGCCTGCATACATTTATCATCAGACATCATCAATACAAAGACAATAAAAATATTGTTTCAAATTAGAATTTTATTGTAAATTATGTCAAATATAAGTTTATTAAAAATGTTTTGTACAATGCATAACATTTGTATTGCTTTGTTAAGTTTTGCATGTGACTTACACGAGTCAGGACTAAAAGCAAAGCTAAACCAGAAGATCAAAATAACATTATCAGAGAGAATTCGCTCAAACTCAGTAACTGGAAATATATAGGTGTATATATGCATTCATAATTTTAGGATGACTATATCTAACCTCTCTATAAAAAGCTACATTATATAGCCAATCACAAATCATCAGAATTTAACTGACTGCTGATCAAAGTGATAAATTGGATCAACTGATGAGATTTGATGGAAAGCAGAAAAATGTCATCCAACACAATCGGTGTCATAGTCAACAGCATGTGTGCAGTTGGTGGACGGTCCCTTGTTTCTGAGGATCATCAGCAGAGAGAGTCCACAGCAGTACACCAGACTCTTCACTATCAGCACTGTGTACATCAGACAGAGCAGCTTCACCTGGTACTGAGACGGGGCAGAAGCTGGATGTGCTGGAATAAGTAATGGTGGAGGTGATGTTGGAGGTGCTGGAATAAGTGATGGTGGAAATGATGGTGGAGGTGCTGGAATAAGTGATGGTGGAGGTGCTGGAATAAGTAATGGTGGAGGTGCTGGAATAAGTAATGGTGGAGGTGCTGGAATAAG
Source organism: Dicentrarchus labrax (assembly GCF_905237075.1). NCBI lineage: Eukaryota > Metazoa > Chordata > Actinopteri > Moronidae > Dicentrarchus > Dicentrarchus labrax. The sequence goes on from NW_026136701.1 coordinate 26,480,144, forward strand.
TGATGGTGGAGGTGCTGGAATAAGTGATGGTGGAGGTGCTGGAATAAGTGATGGTGGAGGTGATGTTGGAGGTGCTGGAATAAGTGATGGTGGAGGTGATGTTGGAGGTGCTGGAATAAGTGATGGTGGAGGTGATGTTGGAGGTGCTGGAATAAGTGATGGTGGATGTGATGTTGGAGGTGCCGGAATAAGTATTGGTGGAGGTGATGTTGGAGGTGCCGGAATAAGTATTGGTGGAGGTGATGTAGGAGGTGCTGGAATAAGTATTGGTGGAGGTGATGTTGGAGGTGCTGGAATAAGTATTGTTGGAGGTGATGTTGGAGGTGATGGTGAAGTTGTAGGTGGCGGAGGAGTAGAAACCTCTGAAACAGGAAAGGAGTCAAAAAGAAATGTCAGTCTCTGCTCTCTTTGACAGCGTCTCCACATGAAGCTGAATCACTGCTGAACAGTCACCAATCCTTCATTACCTTGTTCTATTTGGGCCTTCACTGTACCCCCCTCGTGCTGGACGGAGCAGTAGTATTTATATGTGCCGCTCTCTCGCTGAGGGATCAGCAACATGGAGGTGGTGCGTCCCGACTCTCTGAGCTTCAGCTGCTTTTTGTCAGCAGAGGTCACCTTCTCCAGAGGACCATTGTCCTTTTGTCTTTTCCAGGAGAACCGGACCAGAGGAGGAAACATGGCTGAGGCCACACACAACAGGAAGCTCTTCACCTCGAGGTGTTTTCTGGTTTCTGCTGGGTACACGCTCACCACGGGCTTCACTATCTGCTCATCTGAAGTTTGACAGCAGCAACAAGCAGCACAGACACACATTCACACAGTCAACAGCAGCTTACAGCACTGCACTGCATTCAGTCTGATCCTGGAAACTACATGGACTCTGATCACTAAACTACTCATCAATACAGCACAAAGTCCACTACATATACTGGATTCACCTTCATAGCAAATATATTTACCATCTAATGTCAGCAGATGGTAAACAGCAAAATAAAGAACATCATGTATTATGTAATTCTTTGTTTTAATGTTAGTCCATTTACTATGATTTCACACGTATTATTATTATTATGATTAATACTCACAATAATTTCATACAATGTATGTATGATTATACAGTAGAGAATTGTTTTTCTATATTTACCTTTATATGAAATAGAACTGTCATTTTAATGATTACAGAATGTATACAGTGGCGCAGGCAGATGTGGTGTTCAGTAAGATAAGATAATATATACTTTATTGATCCCCTAGGGGAAATTGTTCTCTTCAGTCTTTTTTTTATACACACAGGACACAATGCACACTTCATGCACTTGTGGACATGCAAAGGGGAGAGATGGTGGAGTGATGGGGCTGCAACATTAATCATGCCCCATGAGCAGGTTTTGGGGTTAGGTGCCTTTATCCACAATTACACTGAAAATGTTAAGATATGTGGAATGCGAAAAAATACTACCATGTGATATAATATAAAATAGGACTTTATCCATCTATAAATATAATATAATCAATATATATATGTGCATTTGAATGTGTGTGGAGTCACATATAATCCTATATCATATGCATAAATATATATATTACTTTGCACGAATTCTATTTTTTTTAAGTCGAGTTCAATATTAGTTTTTCCGTCATGTAGAAATATCTCTTCAAAAGTCCTGAGGTTCATTTTACAATTTAAAAATGACAAATGATTTATCCTCATCTAATTTTCAAAACACATTTACTGACATATATACAATTATATTTGATATATACTATCTAATTTATAAAAGTAAGAGATGGTTCTGAATTACTGAGTTGATCAAATGCTTTATATCTGTAACATTGCAAATATACTTTCTCATTCATATAAATAGAAATATATTAGTATGCAGTAATTATATTCATTGAAATATTATGTTCAGTGTCCTTTATGTATAAATATATTTCCATCATAAAAAATATGATTGTCACAAGCTAAATTTGACCATTTAACAAAAACATTTTCCCATCCAAAGTATTTTAACTTATTTCCTTTTGAACATACAATTACTGTCATACATTAAACAATATCCAATATCATATATTATCTAGTTTCATTAAAACAGGAGATGGTTCTGAATTACTGAGATGATCAAATACTGTATATCTGTAACATTGCCAATATCATACTTTTTCTATATAAATCAGTTTGATCTCATGCAGAAATAAAGAATAACTTCAGTTGTGCAGTGAGATTTAAACATCTTTTCAGGAATTATGAACCTTTTTTATGTAACAATAGCTGCATGGCTGCAAGAATTCTCTACTAATTATGAAAAAACTAACATGTAAAGCCTGAAGCAGCAGAAACTCATTAAAAACACATTTTCAACTTGTTCAATAAAACAACTGAAGGAAAATGAAGGTTTATTCTTACCTGTTACATACAGTTTAGTTCCAGAGCCAAAGATGTAGGTAGATCCCCCCACAGTGAGAGAGACTAATACAAAAACCTGTCTGCTGTTGAATGTCTCTTTAGACACACTAGCAGTGTTGCTCTATGGATGGTAATGTCTGTCCGTCCACTACTTTAGTCCACATGGATTGGACCTGGACCAAAGGATGGATGGATGGACAAATAAAATCTTGTACAGACATTCTTGGTCCTGGCTCCTGGAAGTTGCTCCATGTCCTCCCTGATTCATATTCTTCATATACGTTTACAGTCTACCTATACTATTCATTCTATTGTACATATTGTTGTTTTGGTCTATTCTGTACATACAACATTTATTGTATCTCATCCTGGAAGAGGGATCCCTCCTCTGTTGCTCTTCAAGGTACAAAGTAAGTTATTCTGTCAGTATACAACCAAGGTTGCACAATGAAAAGAAAGTAGCAGGTGGGCTGGTCCTGCCGTTCTGGCTGGGTGGATCGTCTCTTTAATCCAAACCCCACACTTCCTTTGCTGATGACTGCAGTCTATTTCTGTCAGAGGTAATACGTGTTTGAGCAATAAAGCTGAAAACAGATTGAACCTAAACAGAGAAGTTTGAAGGAGCTAGCCTACCGACCGCAGCATCTGAATGTGCAGCCGTTCCCAAAGCAGTAGAAATAATCAGGAGTTTTCCACCTTGATTTTTCACCTGTTAAAGGGTTTTTGTGGAGTTTCTCTTTATCTGAATGGAGGCTGTGAGGATAGAGGGTGTCGTATGCTGTACAGATTGTAAAGCCCCTTGAGGCCAGTTTGTGATTTGTGATATTGGTTCATTGGGTGAAGGGATGAGTCTTAAAGTGGAGATGAAACAGTCAAATATACATACATTATAATATATAAATGATAATAATAATCTAAGTCTCTTGCTCATTAGGAACAAGAATTGTACATTATGTGGATAAGAGGAGCTTCACTGAGTGAGCCTCTGAGAGAAACTCCGGTTAGCCTGGTTGCTACATGCTAAGAGGCCTCGTCCGTTATTAGCTGTTGATGTAGCTTGTTGTGTGAAGATGCCTTTCATTGAGATACTTTTATTAAACCAATCGGAGCTACAGGAATGTTTCCTAATGTTTGAACTCACCTTGGTACTGTTTGTATCATTGTGAACAGTGTAAACTGACTTTAAAAAGATGGCTAGCTCAGGTATTAACTGTAATATGTAATGAGAGTGCTAACGGTGTAGCTGGGTGAGCTAACTGTCGCTACAGCCGTTAAATGAGAGAAATAGAGAAGGCTTATGATGCATATTGGTGCTGATATGATGGCAGGTTGTGATCATTGTTTTCTGATAACTGAGATGTATATAAGGTGTTATATTGCAATGTAGTTGTATCAATATTCAAGTTGGTTAAAAAGGAGTAATTTAATACTGTTCATTTATGGATAAAAAGAGTTAAAAAGAGAAATAGTGATGAAAAGAGCTGTTTAAAAATATAAAGAAGTGCATTTATGTTCAAATATAAGTTGATGGTAAAAATACTTCTACAGTACTGTAAATGTATACAGACTCATTTACAATGACTTGAATGCTGTATATCCTGCATCTGGGTATAGATATGGAAGATATTTAGAGTGAAAAGTGAAAGTAGAATGATGTGATTGAGAGTAATGGTTATGTTTTCTGCACTCTATGTGTAGATTAGTGTTTTTGGATTTGCCGGATTAGGACTTGATCCGGATCCGAACCAGTGGAGGTTCGGTGGCGAGCCAGGAAAGAAGAGCAACTTGGAGGGAACGGTGCACGGTGTGGCCAGCCGTGGTATCCATTCTGAAGAGCCCAGACATCATCTCATTTCTCTCTCTAATACAGATAATAACACAGAAATCTACCCGGGTAGTAGTAGTCAATAGAACGGACTGAACTCTTAACTTCTTATAAGAAGAAGGGACACTTTTATTTGAACTTTTCTATTTTATTTTACTTTTCTATGAAAGAGCTCTATTTGTTTGTATTGTTTTATTTTCCATATACTGCCAAATAGTTACTGTGTGAGGCAATAAATTGTCAACTTTTCAACTTCACGCTCCCTCATTTGAATAATGTAGAGGTCCAACTCACCCAACCTAGTAAGAGTGATGGTATGGGCTGATTTTTGTGTCAGTAGAAATTAAATCTGAATTGCTCAACTTGAATAATTGCATTAAAAAACTGAATCTGAATAATTTGAATTTATTAGTTTGAAACTGAATTTGAGCCTCACTAAAAATTCAACTTTTTATGTACTTTCAGATTCAGCTCTCTAAAGTCAAATGTCGTAATCTCAACTCAATTTCAAACCACTAGATTACAGTTTTAAGGTCACAGACGGGTCAAGGTGTTCAGGAAGAGCAATCGAGTGCAGATGTACAGAGCTCCTTTTTGGCTAAGCAGCAGGTTTGTTTTGACCATTTCCTGGACCTGTAGACATTGGCTAGAGAACAACATGCTTAAAGGAGACATATTATTTCTCTTTTCAGGTTCATAATTGTATTTATTTTATTTTTTTATTGTGGTTTCGTGTGTGAACCACTTTGTGTCGGACTGTTTTCACAACCTCGGTCAGTACAACAGTGGACTGGCTGAAAGACTGTTCCTGAAAGAGGGATTGTACCAACTGTCTGTGGAGAGACGGCAGAGGAAGTAACTGGAAGTATTTTTAAGAGTTTATGCTGTTTTTATTGTTCGTGTACCGCTAGCACATGCTAACAGTTGTTAGCTACAGGAGCCTCAGTGATGCTAACGTAGTTATTGTTTGTTATTGTTTGTTATTGTTTGTTAAATGTTTGTTAAATGTTTGTTATTGTTTGTTAAATGTTTGTTATTGTTTGTTTAATGTTTGTTAAATGTTTGTTATTGTTTGTTAAATGTTTGTTAACTGTTTGTTAAATGTTTGTTGAATGTTTGTTATTGTTTGTTAACTGTTTGTTATTGTTTGTTAAATGTTTGTTATTGTTTGTTATTGTTTGTTAAATGTATGTTAAATGTTTGTTATTGTTTGTTAAATGTTTGTTATTGTTTGTTAAATGTTTGTTATTGTTTGTTAAATGTTTGTTAAATGTTTGTTAACTGTTTGTTAAATGTTTGTTATTGTTTGTTAAATGTGAGCAAGATGAACATGAAACTTATGTAGTGGTATGAGGTAGGCATGTGCGTATCGATCCACGAATATCGATACTTCCGATCTGGGGGTTTGTTTTTTAGAATCGATCTTTACATCAAAATATCGATTCCAAGGCCACTTTTACAAGAAATATTAATACTTTTATGACACAGACTCTCTAATCAATTTTATAGAAGTAAAAAGTGAAACCTGTGGTCAATATTTGTGCCGTCTATCAGTCAGTCAGAGACAGCGGAGAAGGAAAGAAGCACAGGATGGCAGAGAGAAAGAGGAGCATCGTCTGGACACATTTCACAGCAGTAAGCTCGAATGAAGCTACCTGTGATTTGTGCTCAAAGTGTCTCAGGTATTGTGGTAATACCACAAATCTCACTAAACACCTAAAGGTGAACCAAACCAAAGAGCACGACGACTTGCACCGGAGGAGATTAGAGGAGAGGGAGAGAGAGGGAGTGCAGGGAAAAGCCCCCACACCTGCAGCCCGAATGAGGCAGACCTCTGTCTTGGAAGCCCTGCAGAGAGGCAGGCAATATCCAGGTATAGTGAAAGTACATCACAGTGCCCACCATCACAGGCATATAGACGTAGAGAAGATACATTTACATAAAATACCAGAATGTTTTTGTCAATTTTGCATTAAAACATAATATTTTATTTATTTTATTTTATTTATTTGGTCAGATAAAACTGTTTCCTCCCAGCACAATATGTAGGCGTTAGTTTAACTCACATTCCTGCCATCATCTTAACACAATTCAGTATCACTTAAGTTAAAACATATAAATGGGAAATGAGAGACAATGTAGAATGTGACCTTTGTTGTTGTTCAAGTTCAAATTCTGTCAAGTTATAATCTGAAGACCACTCTGTCTGGTCCAAAAAGTAAAATATTGAAGTCAGAGCAGCTGTTCTTATTTTCTCTTTTTTGAGAGATTTTTTTAAATGTGATTTGCACATATTTTCAGTTGACTTGTTGATTTGCACAGATTGTCTTTAATTGCTCTGATTAAAGAGAAAACAAAGTCTGATATTTGGCAGCTTGTTTAATTCTTATACAGAGGTATAAAATACATTTTTCATAATCACATTCATAAGTTTTCATTGTAAAAGTCATCATGTTCATATACACAAGTAGGACATCTAAAAGTATCGGTATCGGTATTGGTATCGGGATACTAGCCTTGGTATCACCTGGTATTGGATCGAAAGGAAAAATAGTGGTATCGCACATCCCTAGTGCGAGGCACCACTGCCAGGTGGAACACGGTCTTCTGCTTCACCGCGCCCTCTCTGGCTTATTAGCCAATCATTGTTCATGTCGAGGGGATAAAAGTAGGCCGTGCCCTTCCTCCTGACCTCTACACTTCCTGCCTCTTTGGCCCGCCTACTCCCGGGCCGTTGCGTTCGTCGCTCGCCTCAGAGCACAGGTAGGCGCACCTTAGCGTGCTGTTTGTGTATATTCGTAAGCGTTTTGTTTAACTCGGGTAGGCCATTGCGAGCTCCGTCGGGGCTCTCAGCCACTGGTTTGGACTGTGTGTGTGTGTGTGTGTGTGAGTGTTTTAAAGGTAATCTGTAGTTGTTTATTTAATTTCTTTAATTGTGAGCCCTCTTAACTGTGCCTCTTATCTTCTCCTAGAGCTGAAGGCCGACGGTGGTGGTGGTGGTGGTTCCCCTGGGTGGTGGTGGTGATCCTTTGTGTGTGCGTGAGCCTCGTTCAAGATTGTCTTTGTGTGCATGTCACATTTTTGCTGTGTGAGTGGGGTGCTCTCCTTCTTTTTGGACGTCACTTTCCCCTGTCGACCCCCTCCTCCAGCCAGTAAGCCTCAGCCTGTACCCCCTTCCTTCCTCAGTTGGGCTCCCTTTTCCCTTTTATCTTTTTGTGCCAAACTTTGTGTTTATGTAAATAACAATAAAATGTTGTATGTGATCATTGAACTCTGTCTCCTGCCCTTCCTGAGTGAACAAACCTGAGTGTCCTTTTGTAAGAGGGGATAATTGACCTTCAGTACGGGTCCTTGGGCCCTAACCCAAGGTGCCGTTGTCAGTAACAAACAAAAAGAGAAAAGATCGTCTGATAACTTAGTAATCATCCCACCCTCGTTTCGCCACACTGATAAATAATGATTCATGCATCCCATGTTTACCAAACCTTTGTTTGTTCTGCCCTTCTCCCCACTGTCCTCCTTGACTTTTGATTCCCCCAATGTTTGGCCCACATGATGAAATATAAGAATCTGCCAATCCACTGTATTTATTAGAAACAATATCACTGCTGTGGATTGTGTTTTTTAAATTACATACTTACAGGCCCTTTTCACAGTGACGTTAGACAACTTCCGTGTTGGAGCGAAGCAGGGTATCGCTGCATCCGGTTTGAGCCCTTTCAACTGAAGATGCGGGAACACAGGACAGCGCTCAACAAAATTCAGTGTATTTAATAGAGGTAAGATTGAGACTAATATTTTACTTGTCGTAGTATATGTCATCTTCATTCCTCGGTATCGTTAGCGATGGTTGCAGTTATGTAGCTGCCTTGAGGTGCAAAATAACGTCAAGATGCATGCTAACCGGCAGGCTAACAAGCATAGATCTATGGCTAACAAGCAGCAACTTCAGCTGTAGAGTGAATATGATAACGCGATGCTGTCCACCTATTAGAAATCTGACGTCGATGTAATTCATCTTTTTTCCCCTCTCCCTGTTTTCCTTGTGTCCATCTCTGGACAGCATAATATGGCACACTGCTACTGCAGTGTCGCAGGCTGTTCCAACAATAAGAAGAATTTCCCGCATCTTAGTTTCCATGACTTCCCAGCTGATGCTGGGCTTCGTGCCTGTTGGGTGAGGGCAATAAGGGAAAGATGAGGGGCCAACTTTTACAATCCTTTGTGGTAGCACTTATATCTGCAGTCAGCACTTCACATCAGAAGAGAAATATGTTTCTGCCAGTGGGCGAAGCAAGCTGAAGAAAGGAACAGTGCAATCTAGATTCCTGTGGATTGACTGGGGCAAAGGTAAGAGGGCTGTGTTAAAGTGGAATTACTGTTTTTTTTTACAATCTGGACCTTGTTTCTAGCATAAAATACGATCATTTACTCACCCAGATAACTTTGGTGTCATTACAAGTCGTTCCGATGAGAACATCTAGTCACCCACTGACTGTCCATGCAGATGTATGTGTGTGACTCCATTCATGAATGCTTATTAAATCTCAAGAAAGACAGATGACGTATGAAGACTTCTTTTAAATTCTTCATTGAATAGACAGAAATTATTTTTGCCAACACAAATCAACATATTTGTTATTGTAGGAAGAGGCTCACAAGCTCGGGAGTCACCATATCAGCGTGCAAGAAAACGCCTTGCAGAGGCAGATGACACTGAGATGCCTGTCCCAGAGAGTAGCACAGAGGATGTACCCCATCCGGATCCAGTGCTAACAGACCATGACTACACCTGCCATCCCTCTCCTGGTCAGTATTTAAAAACTTGAGCCCATTCCTTCTTCCTTACAGAAAACTGAGATATGTGTAAATCATATCATTATCTTCATGCTATCAACCTAAATGGCACAACGCCATGCAATATCTGACAATTTATGGCAATAGACGCATTACCTGGTAACTCTCAATATTGTGTTTCTTCACCTCATAAAAGTTAAGAGTTTCTGTTAAGCTCATTGATATCATCCAGTTATGAGTACAAACTGAAAACAGATAAGTGAACCAAATAAGGTGTATGCTCTTTTGTCCTCTAAAGGTGAAATGGACAGTGCTGCTAGGATGATTCAGCAGTTGAAGGTGCAAGTGGTTACACTGGAACAGTAAATCCGGCAGCTGACACTGAAGAATCAGCAGCCACTGATTTCTAGGTTCTGTGTCACTGATGAGGACTACCGTTACTACACGAGATTCAGCTCCAAGAAGGTCTTCGCTGTGTTTTGGGAGTCTGTTTACCCCTCTGCATCGAGGCTTGTCTATTGGTCTAAAGCAAAGCGAGCAGCGGAAGTGATGCCTAGCCCACAGCGAAAGCTTGAACTGATAGATGAACTGTTCATGTTACTCTGTTGCGTAGCAGCTGGGCTTCAGGAGAAGACCATGTCATCTCTCTTTGAGGTCAGTGTGTCGTCTGTTAATCGCATCATTCTAACGTGGACAAGCTACCTCTACCAGGTTCTGGGATCACTACCATCATGGATGACAAGAGAGCAAGTGCAGGCCACAATGCCTGACAAATTCAGGCTCTACTGTCCTCAGCTCAGAGTCATCATAGACTGCACTGAGATCCGCTTTGAAACAGCATGACATTCTCAAGCTACAAAACTCACACCACCTTCAAGGGTCTGATTGGTGATGGCCATGTGGTGTTATCACATTTGTTTCTACACTGTACACTGGCTCTGTTTCAGACATTGAAATAACAAAGAGATCACACCTTCTACAGCTACTCCAGCCAGGGGATGAGGTAATGGCGGACAAGGGCTTCCTGATTGAGAAGATGCTGTCAGAGGTGGGGTCAAAACTCATCATCCCTCCATTAAAAAAGTCCACCCAGCTCAGTAAGGAAGACACTCAGAAGACCCAGGCTATTGCTCGACTGAGGATCCTAGTGGAAAGGGCCATACCCAGGGTCAAGGAATACCACATTTGGGATGGGCTTGTTCCACTCTCTATGGTAGGATCTGTCAATCAGCTCTGGGCCATCTGTTGCCTGATGTCTAACTACCAGGGACCTCTTGATATCAAAGGGGACAAACCAGTCTAAGGCTTCCTATTTTGGACCTTACTGCAAGTGACTGTACAGCTGTGGCCCTGTGTACTGTAAATGGTTGCATGTAAATGTTAAGTGAACTGATTGTTTTAAAATGAAATGCTGTTTTGAAAATAAAATACTGTTTGTACGAAAAAATGAAATGCTGTTTGGCTTAAATTCTAGGTGGGGTGAGGATGACAACAATAAAGTAGCTCATGACGCATGCATGCATGCATGAACACATCCACATCCACACACGCCCACATCCACATACATACCTACATGCACACAGAGCACACAGAGTCATTTTTAAGTTTTACTACATAAGAAGACATCCATGTAGATGTTGAAGTAGAACTCATCCAGCTTTTGGCGCATGGACAGGATAAGCTCCTCATCTCTAAAGATTCGTTCTACAGTGAAGTCAGTGTGCGTATCAGTAACAAAATCACACCACTGAAGGCCACTTATGGCCAGATGTCCCTGCACCTGGTAATAGTATTTGTGTGTCTTGCGTAAGTAGGCTTTGCCTTGAACTGTGGTCAGGTGTTTCACTTGTTGAACACTTTCCACGTTGCAGGTCTTGACCTCTGCCAGGCCAAATGGTGGTTCTTCGCACGGGTTGAAGACTTTGGCATCAGGGCTAACCCCAAGGTGAGGTGCGTCTGGGTGTATTATTACACCAGAAGGTGTCACAGAGACATCACAGAAATCTGAATACTGCCGCAGTATCTCCGCCTCCAGGTCCAAACCTCGTTTCCTGGCAGCAGTCTGAGGAGTTCCCCTCAGGATGCAAGAAGCCAAGGCTTTGGCAGAAGACTCCCCACGGACATGGCATATCTCACGGAATCGGCTGGCTGTGAGTCGGGGTTTGCGTACCAGGGTCCATAACTGGCATTCTGACTGCTGTCTGGTTTCAGTTTCAATAGCAGCTGAGATCTCCCGTGTTACCTTTAAAAAAAGAAGAAAAAATTAATGCACATCACATTAATCGTGAATATTGACAGATAACACTCTTTATGTGAAAACCCTCGTAAAATAAAGGTTAAATAAATCAATAAAAACCTTCAGGCTCTCCAGGTGGCATTGTTGCTTGTAATTGAGCTCATAATTTCCTGGGAATTTAAAACTGTAGCAATCAACAGGTAACTGCGGAAACGCAGGGGCATCAGGGTGTCTAATACAGTCTTTTCTTATTTCAGGAGGGCACTGGTAAGAAAGGACAGAGCCAAATGGCACAGGGACAAATTTAGAGTCGACCAAATTAAGGTTCTTGAGCCCATGCAGCAGTTTGCATAACCCTGGTTGTGGATGAATGTCTTTGAGAATTGACATGGCCACTTCAATGATAATCCAGAAATACAATAATACGCTGATTATTAGTGCGCATGTAAACACTCGTCAACAGTGTCTTTCTCAGTCTTTGCTGTCCTCAACTAACCTAGGCCTTAACAGTTACGTGTGCAGCTGTTTTATTGATTGTGGCTCCTAAAATACTGACATGAGACTGAGAAACACACTACACCCACAGTGGAACTTCGTGGGATACTGCAAAGTCTGCAACCGCAGCATAACACAACAAAAGAGCCCTAAAACTGAGCCCTAAAATCCTATTCAAAAAAGCTGGAGATAATGAGGCTCCTCGTTTTTCTTCATTGACCTGTGACAGCGTGCTCTCACTGTGACCGAGTGGTCAACAGCGTCTGACACTGTTCCAAAACAATGTTAGGTGAGAGAAGGCTCGGCATTGCACATGAAGGCTAAACAATATTAAACTATATTCAAGGCACGACTCAATAACAGCTGTTAATAATATTTATAAAGCTACCATAGCAACTTCATCGAGAAACAGACAACTAATAGATGATCAAAACGCCTGTAGCCTACGTTAAGTTATCATTACCCTAGCATCTCCACTAACGACAAAACACTTACCTTGATAATAAAACAGGTACTGTTCTGTAAAGAACTTGTAACCCTTGTCGAGTTTAGAGGCTGGAGTCTTTGAGATTTTTTCTGCCAGTCTGTGTACGTCTCCTAAACGAAATTTTGGGAGCTTGAGGAGTGACTGTGTGAAATCCATTTTGGAAACACCGCTCAGTGAGATAGCGGAAGCAAAGACGGAAGTCAGGATACCCTGCTTCGCTCCACAACGGAAGTTGTGTGACGTCATGTGAAAAGGGCCTATTCCACTGTAAGTTGTGTCTAAGCAGAGAGACGAGCAGACACTGTGTGTCCCCAGCATAACCGCCCGAAGTACTAAGAGACTTGAACTGAGATTCTCTCTCAAAATGATAAACAGCAGACAATGCTCTAAACAACTCAAAGTGTTTCTGTGCCAATGTTACATGTTACACAAAGTGATAAACATTTCCATATGCTACTGGAATTATCAGGAAAAGATATTAGTAAAGGAAACTTAAGCTTAAGTGTAGATTTAGTTTAGTTTAGTTGATTAAGTTCATTTAATTGCCAATATATATGGTGGTGTAGTTTAATTTATTTTATCACTTGTTTACAGTTTTTATTTTGTACATAGTTAAATTTTATACTTTGTGTGGGCTATTTATATTTTTTGTATTATTTATTTCTAATTTATTATTTTCTTGTTAACTGTTTTGATTGAGCAACTTGTTTCTCTAAAAATAAAATAAAATGTCAAAGACCGAGCCATTCAGTTTCCTGTGTGAGTATATGTATGTATATAACTGGCAGTAGAATTTACTGCGATGAAAGGGGAGGGGGGGGTGGGGGGGCACCTAAAATCTTGCCTAGGGCGCCAAATTGGTTAGGGCCGGGCCTGGTGACACCCTGGTGACACCCATCCAGTGAATCTGTTCATTCTTTGTGTTTATTCAGATATTAAGCTACACTTTGGCGCCGCTTTGAGTAAGAAGCACTCGTGTTTTCTTCTGAAATATTGGCTGTAATTTTGGCGAGCTTGCTGTGTAGCGGTGGAGCATTGATTCTGTGGAAATAGTGCAGGATGAAGCTTTAGCTTTCTGTTGAGCAAATATTTCATTTGATCATTTCTTTTTGAACACAGAGTCCCAGGGGGTGTAGAGAGATTCCTGCAGGCGCAACCCGGTCTCACTCCCAAGTGGTCAAATCCTGCAGCTCGGTCAGTGGCCCTCCGCTTCAAAATGTGACGCTGTAGGTATCCAGCAGCAGAACAAAGAGGAGGATCTGAATCTTTATCTCAAACATCTTCTTTGGAATTTGTTCTTCTATTATACAAAATGACTTTTACTTTTCATCTGTTTCTGTTTAGTTTGTACTTTTATTGTTTTCTCTTGATTTGATTTCATCATTGTGCTTCTGTTTGTATCCTTTCTCCTCACTGTGTGGAACAACAATAAACCTGCTGAAATATCTGATCAAAATATCAATCAATAGAATATGAAATCAATCCTGACAGCAGGAAAGAAAATCAGTCCCTCAGTTCAGTATGTTTGTGACTCTGGCTGAGATGGAGGTGAAATATGTGAACCTGGGCTGTGGTTTACTGCTCTCTTCCTGTCACACACACTGTTTGACATCTGTTGGTTTTTGTTCAGGCTGCAGGGATCATTTCTCACTGTGGGGAGCAGACTTATAACAGGAGCAGTAGTAGGTGGCTGAATGACTGAGTTTAACTGTCTGGATCTTCAACTCACAGCCATTCCCTTTATTCACAGCTGAGAAATCATCTTTCTGAGGATGATTGTACCTGGTTCCTATGTTACAAGTGTTCTTGTTAAAATAAAGAATCCGTGTGAATGTTTCTGTGTCTTTCTTCTGGTACCAGTATACCGAACTGTAGCTACACTGGTCAGTTCCACAGCTGAAGGAGACGGTTTGACCAACTCTCCTGGTCAATGTTAAATGATCCTGACTCAGCTCTGCTGCCATGGCAACCAGCGCTGTAGAGAAACAGACAGATAGATGAAGGTTAGTGTGACAGTGTTTGTTAAAGGTTGACTTTGTTGGCTCCTGATTGGCTGGAAACACTCACCTGAACACAGACAGCACAGAGCAGCAGCTGGGAGGAAAAGCATTTTGTGCAGTGGTGTTTCCTCTGGTGAACCTGGGGAGAAGTGGCGCTCTGATGCAGCTGAGGCCAAACAAGGACGAGCTGTGAGATCAGACGAGGGCCACGTGGTTTCTAACAGGTCCTCAGACCTCCCATCAGCCCCTGCGGCCGACAGATAAGGCTGCCGCTGCTGATTGACAGCTCGGCTGAAGCTGCTGTGTGCTTTTCATTTCTTATTGACACTATTTCTCTTTGTTTTATTCTCATTATTTGGAGCTTTTTTCTGGATGATTCTTTTTTCCCAGACTTCTCTGTTTCTCTGAACTGATTCAGTGAGAAGTTTCTTCGTCTTGATTTGAATCTGACAGCAGATGAAAAATCTGGGTGACGATGATGCAGAAATAGAAAAAAGCATTCCTGTTGGCACAAACACATTCAGGTTGGTGGTGAATTTAGTAACACAGACTGTTATCTGTTGTTTAACAGCTGGGATGAAAATACAAAACTACAAATCCACAAAACTCCTCAACTGTGATTTGAAGCCTTAAACGTCCCCTTACATTTCTGTCATTTCATTTCATCATTTCATTTCTAGGACACATAAAACCTTTTCCACACACAGTATCACATCTTTATTGTGGATTCTGTTTGTAGTGCCCCCTAATGCTAACCCAAAGGAAGTAGTAGTAGGGCAACTAACATCTAGCTAGGTCCGAGGTGTGGTGCCTTTAATAGCTCAGGACGAGTTAGTATGGGGATCGAACAGTTGACAGTATTTATTGCCTCACCCAACAATATCAACAGCAATTTAGATGGAATGAAAATAAAATCTAAAGTAAAATAGAGCTCTCTCAGTTGTATAGTAAAATAAAAGAAATAGTCCTTTAAGGAGTCTGATATTGAGTTCAGAGTTCAGGGTTCAGTTCCTGATCCTTGTACGTGTGTGCACTGAGTCTGCTACTACCCGGGTAGAGTTAATAGTGTGTACGCAGTCTTATCTGTTCCTGAATGGGTAAAGTTGTCTGTGTCTGGTCGTGCGGCGGTCCTCACTGCGTCCCCGACCCTCCACAGTCACTCTGGGCTCGCCATCATTGGATCCTCTAGATTCTTTCTGGTAGCTCAATAAACCAACCTGCACAAGTAGTGCGAGTATTAAGTTACTCTGTTCTGTTCTTATTTCTAACATGAGACCTCATTAACTTATTTTCTTAGTGCATCAATAACCAGTGACTAGAACATACTTTGTTGACAATGGAATGAATTAGCACATGTAATAGCAACTGGTACTTTAAGCACCAACAAATCTTAATCATGAATTTCTATAAACCTCAACAATTGGCTCATGCGCGTAAAGCTGCATGCTGCCTGTTACTCCAGCCTTTGAGTCTGCTTTTTTTAACTTCTTAACTTTTATTCTCTTTTTGTTCATTCTTATTTTTTCACTGTAACTCTATGAAGTCCTGCCCTCTCTAACGAGGTTGTTTGAGAGAGTTTTTGTGTTTTAATAACGCTTCCACCGGGACACGCTGCCGTTGTTTACTCCAGAGAACAGCTGAACGCACTTATGCCTGCGACCACTTTACACTTGCCATTTTTGCATATTTGAAAGTGGGCCTTATTTTACTTACTTATAAAGTGGGATTATTATATATATATATATATATATATATATATATGTATATGTATATATGTATTCTGATTCTGAATTGGTATTTTAACATCTACAAATTAATTATTTACCATCACTTTCTATATATGACATTGTTTTTAACTGTTTCCAGACATCATTTTAATATTTTAGACTTTAAATATGAAATTTAATTGGATCACTACTAATGTATTTATCATGTACATTTTAATAAACAAAAGCAGCTCAAACACAGTGTAGTTGGGTTACAACTTATTAAAATGTATAACCAATTTAAAGCTGAATGATTTCAATATGAACACAATAAGTGCAATGTTCCTTTAATATTTTTACTTGCTTTTATTTTTACTTCACTTTATTTGCTAGTGATTAGCATTACAACGTTTTTAAGAACAGTGATACAATATTCATTAAGACTAACATTTAGCCTTAGGTTAACCATTACCCAATTTTATAATTATTTTAAATTATGTTATAGAATTCATCTTTACTATGTTCATATATTATTTTCCAGTGAATCCCTCACTTTCAACCTGTAGTTATCAGCTCATACTACAGTTTATATGACAGTACTTCTATCTGTTCTGTGCTGCTGTGAAGAATAAAACCTTCACTCTGCTGCCCTCTAGTGTCTGCAACAACACACTGCTTCAAACTGTACTGCTACTGTCACTACTACTACAACTGTTTCTACTATTAGTGCCTTCTGACAGGGGTGGACTGGCCATCTGGCATACCGGGCATCGTCCCCCAATGTGGGCCGTTGACCCAATGTGGTCCGGTCCGGTCCGGTCCGCTATGTTTTTTCTTTTCTTTCTCTCTCTAAATTCCCTCCAGTTGGGCCAATTGGCTACAGAGGGCTAGCAGTGTGTTGCCAGCATCGACACATATTATTGGTCTATGTTTGTCATTGTCAATCAATCAGTGCTGTCAATCACAACACAAACCAGGGTGGGCGGGACCTCATGGCATGGGCCGGAGTGGCGGGACGGGCTGCTGCTGAGCTGAAGATGGATAACCGTAAGAAACGCCCGGGTGGCGCTGAAACACTGCGACTTAAAAAGCTGAAGTCTCTGGAGGTGGAAGCTGCTAAATGTTGGACATTGACAGACCTATTTGGTGCCGGGGTCACCACCCCAGCAGGTGCTGCTGCGCCGGGAGACGAGCGAGTGGAGGCAGACATGGTGAGTAACGTTAGCCTGGTTTTTCCATTGAATGTGATGGGACCTCATTAACTGCATACTTGTGACAACATATTAGCCCAGAGTTGAAGGGCTGTGACTGTTGGTAGTTGTGCTTGATTTGGTTTCAATATGCCGAATTGTGATATTATGGGTTATTATTGTTCTAAGTTAGCCAACAGCTGCTTGTTGCCATAGCAACAGTAACCATTGACATGGACTGATGACTGGAAATAGAGATGCAGAATCAAGCTGTATTGTAAATACAGATGAGATACTTTGAATTTGAGCACAAAATACAAGTAAACCTAGAGGAAATAATGAGTTTAATTTGCAATATTTGCCATTGAATTTATTGTAATCTTTCAATTCATAGGGTTAGAGACTTAATAATGTCTCCATGTCCCTCTCAGGTTGAACACTTGACATGTGAGAGCCTGAGGAGTTGTTCCCCCTCCGTCCATTTTCAAGGACTTGCTCTCTCTCTGCCTCCACTTCACCACTTTTTGGCTACTGAGACGTCTCTGATTGGTTGAGTATGTCATGTGTCTTATAATGTGATATGAATTCATACTTGATTTGTGATGATGACTTAATAATGTTTCCATGTCTCTTTTAGGTTGACCACCCTATATATGAGAGCCTAAGGAGTTGTTTTCCCTCTGTCCCCTTTTGAGGACCTGCTTTGTCTCCTCCATCATTCACTGGGCCACTTTTGGGTTCCTGAGCTTATTTCATGTGGTGAGAGGAATGCAATATGTGTATGTTTAAAGGTTTATGTGAAGAAACATACTATATGTGTGATAAAATGACAATTGGTAATTCATAAATGTCTCTTTATATTCTCTGCTACCATCATCTCCTGTCAAACAGGAGAGAGAGAGAGAGAGAGAGAGAGAGAGAGAGAGAGAGAGAGGTTATTATGCAACTTGTTTTGTCTCAGATTGAAACAAAAGGTTTGATTAGGATTATTTCCTGGTTGAAGATTTTCATATTGATGATTTGAATTTCAAACATCTGCATATCTTTTAAGTTCAATGAACAGTTATGCAGGTAGGCCTTAGGGCTCTTTTGAGACTTCAGTCATCCTTCATGACAGATACATTTGTTCACTAAGTGTCACTACATCACAAAAAGGCTACATGGCTACATATACTTGTCAGTACACAGATACTGAGTACAAGTTGTGTTTGCTGTTTCTTGCAGGTCATGAATTTGGTGAGGAGTGGAGCTGGCTGGCTGCGGACGAGGAAGTAGGGCAATATATACATGTGCACATACACGTATATGAGAATGCATATCTATTCAGACCTGTAATTCATGTCTTAGACTTTTTCACACAGCTATAGATCATTATTTGTTTTTCAATTCTCTATTTATGGTTTCATAATGACTGAGTCACCGTTAAAACAAATGAGTTTCAGCTCTAATGCTGCTACTGTCTGTAATATGTTTCTATTTAGATTATTTGTCAGGAGATTTTGTTATTATTGTCCCAGTCTGCTTTTAACTAATGCTGGGCTTACACCAAAATATTTTCACAGTCACAGACTAAAAACTGAAAGGGTAGCATGAGGGTTCTTCCCGTTAGTCTCGTCCCACCCCTAGTCATGACATAACTTCTGTTGTGATTTGACACTATAATGAATAAAGACTGATTGATTGATTGCTATAGCTGTCAATTTTAGTCCTTGAGTTCATAGTTACGTGCTTTATTTGTTAACTGCTATCAAGGAATATGACTCTACTTTGTAGTATGCATGAGAGGAGATGCTGCGAGATTTGTGGACTTCTATGTAGTGTCTGCTGATAATGTAGTGGGCTGGTCTGGACACAAAATGCCAGGGCTGAATTTTTGTCCCAGTCCACCCCTGCCTTCTGATGTTGTTGAATTCATTTCTAGTATTTTGTTTCTATTTTAGATGTTATTGTTCAATCACACAGTCATTGAGAGTTACTGTTGCTTGATCAAACTGGTGTTTATGTAGAGCAGGGCCAATGAGCAGCATCTCAGTTTTATCAGAATTTAGGAGCAGGAAATGATGTGACATGTATTTTAACACAGCAGGCAGCAGTCCTCTAATTTAATAAAAAAGAGGTAAAATGGTGCCCCGTGTGAGGCACAGTACTGGAGGCAATTATTCCTAATTGTGCAACATTAATATTTCAGCAGGTCGTCCATGAATTGGAAGGTTGTTGGTTCGATGCCTGGCTCCTCCGTTGCATGTCAAAGTGTCCTTGAGCAAGATACTGAATGAGTTAGTTTCTGTTCGATGGGCTTTGACATCACTGTGTGAATGTGTGTGAAAAGGGCCGAATGTGGCTGTAGTGGAAAAAGTGCTTTGAGTGGTCAGAAGACTAGAAAGGCGCTACACAAGTACAGTCCATTAACCTATTAGTATTTACCAGCCCTTTAGCAGCTATTTCACCTATGGACGATACACTCTAGCTCTCAGGATCACACATTGGGTTCACTCCTGAGAACAAAGCATCAGTGTTAAATGTGAAAACTGATTCACAACACAAGAGGGCGCCTTCATCCTGCTAACCAGGGATGTAGTGGAGGTTAAAGCACCTCAACTCACTTTGTCAGCTCAGTGATCTCCTGCTCCAGCTTCTCCTGAAGCTCTTTGACTCGACTCACTTCAGTTTCCTGCTGGGATCTGACCTGCTGCTTCACATCGGAGCTTCTTTTCTGGATGAGACGGATCAGCTGAGTGAAGATCTTCTCACTGTCCTCCACTGCTTTATCAGCAGAGCGACTGATAGCCTCCACCTCACGCTCCTCTACAGCTACAAAGGGACCCATCTTTGGCCCAATCTTTCTGACTGAACATGCATTTTTGTTGTTTAGTTGAATATTTTGAATACAAATTGTTTGTGTGTCTTGAGGGGTTAGCCAGAACCAGCCTGGTTTGCCACTGTGGCAGCTACATTAGGACTCAGCTAACAGCAGCTACATTAGCAGTAAGAGTTAAGGTAGGTAGAGCAGCCGGAGGACGTCAGTGGGAAAACCAGACCATATTTCCTTCATAAAATATGATGCAGTTTCACCCAAATCACTGATGAAGTTGTGTTTCTGTACAGTAATCAGTGAGCTCTGGCCCTCCAGAAACAATCTGCTCCGGTAGAGTTTGCTCTCTTTTAGGAGAAAGAGTTTTCAGGCTTTACTGCATTCTACAAAAGTACATTTCTGGGAGAGGTAGGGTTTCTTATTGTGCATTACATAGTTCTTAAGAAGGATTGAAAATAATGCTTCATTTTTGAAATTCATTATTCACTTTTGGTCAGTGGCGGACTGGTGGCCTGGCCGCCCAACTGGCCCGCTCGGCAATTGCAGATGGTCGATACCAAAGGCTCGGTTCGGGTTGCGCTTGATTTTGAAATAAACAATCCGTCGTGCGGCTCATTAGGGTATCTGCCTCGCTGAAGCCCACACACACACACACACACACCTCCTCCCTCACCTGTAGTTCTACATGCTTGGAAAATGGAGCGAGATCGACAGCCCAAGAGGAAAGGTGGAGCAGAGAGGGAGAGGCTTAAAAAGCTAAAAGCACTGACCACAGATCAGCGAAGTGCTGTAACATAACTGATGTTTGTCAGTAAGGGAGCAGGTCAGACATTAAACACTAGTGGAGACAACAGACACACAACCAGAGCCTATCCAGCACCACCAGCTTCATGAGGAGGTTAGTTCCACTTTGACTAATACAAACTGACTTAATAAAACAAATGTTGTAAAAAAAAGTTGTAACAAAGGATATTGCAAATTTTAGAATATTGTTAACTAACATAGACACAACATAATAAATTATATGAATACTGAAATCCTTGTATTATATTATTTCATTTAACCTTTACTTCACCAGGTAAAATCCCATTGAGATTAAGAACATATTTGTTGTTATATGAACATAACCAATGCTTATAAAAATGGTCAATTAGTGAATTTGAATAGATGGAAATGATGGGTGGCTTTTTGATTTTTCTTTACAAAGGTGGAGAAGGGAGCAGTGTGAGTGAGTGAACGTTGTAACCTTTTCTTTCTTTTTTTTTTACTCACTGTGACTATTGTATCATATTTTACATTTCTTTCTGTGTGTGTTTGAAGTTTCCTTGTTTAATGTTACAGAGAATAAACCTACACATCTGCAGTGCGCCACCTGTGTACCTCTCACTGTTGCTATGATACTATGGTTGACACAGTGGTCAAATTTATAACTAGTCTGGTACCTGTTACATTAAAAATAGGATTGGTCTCAAGTTTAGGTGGATTAAAAGTGTAGTAGTAAATGAAATAGAATAGAAATTTCAGTTTATGTGATTTGAGTACAGGTTATTGCAGCACAACAGAAACATTTATTTTGTAGGGGAAAGAAACAGAAAAAGCTGTGTGTGGGCGCATGTGGAGCCTTTGCTTTATTATTTTACACTCTTACATCGGTAGGCGCCCAACCTAACTCACTCTTGGTGTTTTGCATTAATCGGGTGGTGGTGGCCTGGGATGGTACTAAATTCCCGGCCTGAATTATTGTCCCAGTCCGCCCCTGCTTTTGGTGATTAGAGTCATCTGGATACCCTTGCACTTCATGACTAACCACAGGGTGGTGGTGTTTCTCTCTGATGTTTAATGTCAGCACCAGCAGCAAAACAAAAAACCCCCAAATAAAAAAAATTATTTTCCACCCTTTCCCCCCCCCAAGGTGGAAAAAAAAATTTTTTTTTTGGAAACCAACCTAAACCAAAAAAAAAAAAAAAAAAATAAAAAAACCCCCCTCTTGTGAGAAAAAAAAAAAAAATTTAAAAAAAAAAAAAAATTTTAAATTTTAAAAAAAAAAAAAAAAAAAAATTTAAATTATTAAATCAGTCATTAAATTTACATGTATTATTATTTTATGTTATTTATTGCTGACTCATAAGATTGTTTAAAATCCAGATCATGAAGAAATAAGACTTGTCAACAGAGGTCAAGGAGCCAGAAATCCCCTCCCCTAATGAGTAAAATAAACAATAAAAACAAAAAATTAGACATCATGAATTAATCATCAAGAGAGAAACATGTCTTGAAATAATATCTGTTAATTCAATTTGAAGAAACGATGATGGTAGAGAAAAACACAAATATCTGATGAATAAAATGTCATATACTGACACAATGTTCAGTTTTCTGATAAGAAGGACAGAGGCCTCGTTAGAGTTTGAGAGAGCTGACAATCTTACAAATTGTTTTTTTCAGCAAAAAAGTTCATTAGTAGTTTTCTGATGATCCCTGTTTAAGTTTTTTCCAATTTAATTTCTTATCAGTTGAGAAACTTGAGATATGTATTTTCCCTCTACTGACACTCTAGCATAATCTCCGTCATACCTCCTGCCCCTTCCCACAATCATTATGAAATCTCACTTTTTAATATTTAATGTGCAATGTGAAACCATCTTGAAACTGTCACCAATTCCTCATTTAATTTCACTTACTAGAGTGTGTAAGTTAAGATTGCAGAGAACAAAAAAGGAAAACAAAACTTATAAACTAATGAAAAATCATTCCTATACATTTTTAGAAAACAATATTTAAGCAGAGTTTGAGGAGTTCATGAGTGTGTACAGCAGCAGATATGAATCTGTTCTCAGTGGTTATTAGGACTCATAAAAAATTGTTGACAGCGAATCAACACTTCCTTTCCTGCAGCAGACGGGCTGTGTGGGTTTCCTCTCTGCAGCCTCCTCACCGTTAGCTGCACTTTTTCACATTAATAACACAATGACAGTTACAACCATCGACTCTGGTTAAAGAATCATTCCAGGAACTTCAGTTTGATTTCAGCTCTCAGTACTCACTGTGAAAGTTGTCTTTAATTCAAACTGTTTTATTGATTCTGTAAAGGTGACAGTTTAATGACAGTTTCTCCAGCCTGACTCCAACTTGTAACATAATACAACATATTAGGACATGTGGGAAAGGATCATGGCCTGCATACATTTCTAACATCATCAATACAAAGATAATTTCTCATTTATTGGTTTTCTTTTGAACATATGTCAAATTAGAATTTTATTACAAATTATGTCAAATAGAAGGTTTTAAAAAATTTTTTTTTACAATGTATAACTTTTGTGTTTCTTTATGAAGCATTTTGTGATTCTGTCTTTAAATGTGTTACATAAATATACATCGTAATTAAAGTATAATCAGTAACTATACTAATCCATTTCATCGTTGTCAAACTGTTTAAAAAAAATATACACAATCATCATTTAGCCAACATTCAAACTTCAAACCAACTGATCAAGCAACGGTATCATCATTTTATAGCAGTTGTAGCTTCAAAGCAGCTCGCTCTGCTGTTTGTTCATGTGTGTAAATAACAGTGTCATCAGCGTAGAGTTTTACATCCTCACTGACACAATTATAAAAGGGGCTCAGCACAAAGCCAGTGACATTGATTGTGTTTCTAACTTTTTTGCTATGAAGCCAAACTGAAATTTGCAAAATAAGAACATAGAAAAAAATAAACAGTAAATATCTAGCAGACAGATAATGATTCAGCTTTTCTATGATCATACGAGTCACAATTAAAAAATTGGAAATAAACTAGAGCTAAACTAAACTAAATTAACACTACAGTAGCACAGAATTTACACTCACTAACTGCAAATATGTATGTGTATGTATTTATATTTTTTGGAGCACTTTATTAAACCTGTTTATAAAAGATTGGTTTCCCAATAATAATATATCTAAATTGAAATTTCTGGCTGCTGATCAAAGTGATAAATGAGATGAATTGATGAGATTTGACAGAGAGAAAAGGAGAGCAGAAAACAGTCAGTCAGCATGTGTGCAGTTGGTGGACGGTCCCTTGTTTCTGAGGATCATCAGCAGAGAGAGTCCAAAGCAGTACACCAGACTCTTCACTATCAGCACTGTGTACATCAGACAGAGCAGCTTCACCTGGTACTGAGACGGGGCAGAAGCTGGAGGCGCTGGAATAAGTGATGGTGGAGGTGATGTTGGAGGCGATGGAATAAGTGATGGTGGAGGTGATGGAATAAGTGAGTGGTTGGAGCGATGGTGGAAGTGACGGTGGAGGTGATGGTGAAGTTGTAGGTGGCGTGAAGTGTAGAAACCCCTGAAACAGAAAAGGAGTCAGAAAGAAATGTCAGTCCTCTGCTCCTCTGCTCTCTTTGACAGTGTCTCCACATGAAGCTGAATCACTGCTGAACACAGTCACCAAGCCTTCATTACCTTGTTTTATTTGGGCCTCCACTGTGTCCCCCTCATGATGGACGAAGCAGCGGTATTTATATGTGCTGCTCTCTCGCTGAGGGATCAGCAAGATGGTGGCTGTACATCCCGACTCTTTGAGCTTCAGCTGCTTTGTGTCAGCAGAGGTCACCTTCTCCAGAGGACCATTGTCCTTTTGTCTTTTCCAGGAGAACTGCACCAGAGGAGGAAACATGTCTGAGGCCACACACAGCAGGGAGCTCTTCCCCTCCAGGTGGGCTCTGGATGCTGCTGGGTACACGCTCACCTCGGGCTTCACTATCTGCTTATCTGAAGTTTGACAGCAGCAACAAGCAGCACAGACACACATTCACACAGTCAACAGCAGCTTACAGCACTGCACTGCATTCAGTCTGATCCTGGAAACTACATGGACTCCGATCACTAAACTACTCATCAATACAGCACAAAGTCCACTACATACACTGGATTCACCTTCATATCAGACACACAATCATCTAA
This sequence comes from Dicentrarchus labrax, assembly GCF_905237075.1. Taxonomy (NCBI): domain Eukaryota; kingdom Metazoa; phylum Chordata; class Actinopteri; family Moronidae; genus Dicentrarchus; species Dicentrarchus labrax. The sequence goes on from NW_026136701.1 coordinate 26,505,055, forward strand.
TGTCAGCAGATGGTAAACGGAAAAATAAAGAACATTATGTATTATGTACTTCTTTGTTTTAATGTGCAGTACATTTACTATAATTTCACACATATTATCATTATTATGATTTTGATTAATACTAACAATAATTTCATACAATAATTACATTCATGATTATAAAGTAGAGAATTGTTTTTCTATATTTACTTTTAAATGAAATAGAACAGTAATTTTATTGATTACAGAATGTATACAGTGGCACATGAAGATGTGGTGGTCAGTAGTTAGAACATATATTTACGACTGAAAAGCAAATCAATATATCAATACATTATCAATTAGAAAGGTTTTACACGTTTATCCACAATTACAATGAAAATGTTAAGATACGTGGAATGTTGATAGTGCTATGATATGCCATGAGATAGATATCAATCTATAAAGGAACATAATCAATATCTATAAATATAATCAATATGTATATATGAAAAAACCAATTTGCATAAATTCTGTTTTTTGTAATGTTGTATTCCATATTTATTTTTCCTTCATGTATAAATCTTTCTTCAAATGTCATGAGGCTAATTTTACAAGTTAAAAATGACAAATTATTTATCCTTAATTTTCAAAACACATTTACTGACATAAATAAGATTATATTTATTATAATATATATTACCTATTTTAGAAAAGCAAGAGCTGGTGCTCAATTACTGAGTTAATCAAATGCTTTATATTTGTAACACTGCAAATATAATGTTTCATTTATATAAATATAAATATATTAGTATGCAGTAATTGTATTTATTGAAATATTATATTCAGTGTCCGTCTTCATGTATAAATATATTTTAGGCTAACAGGCATGTATCAAGATATAAAATATGATTGTCACAAGCTAAATTTGACAATTTATCAAAAACATTTTTACATCAAAAATATTTAAACTTATTTCCTTTTGAAAATACAATTACTGTCATACATTAAAAAATATCCAATATCATATATTATCTAGTTTCATTAAAACAGGAGATGATTACTGAGGTGATCAAATACTGTATATCTGTAACATTGCCAATATCATACTTTTTCTATATAAATCAGTTTGATCTCATGCAGAAATAAAGAATAACTTCAGTTGTGCAGTGAGATTTAAACATCTTTTCAGGAATTATGAACCTTTTTTATGTAACAATAGCTGCATGGCTGCAAGAATTCTCTACTAATTATGAAAAAACTAACATGTAAAGCCTGAAGCAGCAGAAACTCATTAAAAACACATTTTCAACTTGTTCAATAAAACAACTGAAGGAAAATGAAGGTTTATTCTTACCCGTTACATACAGTTTAGTTCCAGAGCCAAAGATGTAGTAGCCATATCCACTGTCAGCACAGTGAGAGAGACTAATACAAAAACCTGTCTGCTGTTGAATGTCTCTTTAGACACACTAGCAGTGTTGCTCTATGGATGGTAATGTCTGTCCGTCCACTACTTTAGTCCACATGGATTGGACCTGGACCAAAGGATGGATGGATGGACAAATAAAATCTTGTACAGACATTCTTGGTCCTGGCTCCTGGAAGTTGCTCCATGTCCTCCCTGATTCATATTCTTCATATACGTTTACAGTCTACCTATACTATTCATTCTATTGTACATATTGTTGTTTTGGTCTATTCTGTACATACAACATTTATTGTATCTCATCCTGGAAGAGGGATCCCTCCTCTGTTGCTCTTCAAGGTACAAAGTAAGTTATTCTGTCAGTATACAACCAAGGTTGCACAATGAAAAGAAAGTAGCAGGTGGGCTGGTCCTGCCGTTCTGGCTGGGTGGATCGTCTCTTTAACCCTGTAACACCCCTTGTTGTAAAATTACAACGTTACCTTTAGCCATTCTAAAAAACAATCTGTTATATTTTATCTTATGTTTTACCACATTTACATAGTCATTGGGTCCTATTGTTCAGTCTCACAATGCTATTGGATGGTACATTTGTTTATAAGTCCCACCTTATGGCCATGAACTCACTCAACTTCTCAAGGTTTCTTTCGAACAACATCTCTTTGTTTCATTGGACTAAATTCATCAGATTCTAGTAAGTAAAATGTCTTTTACATTTTTTTTGGTTGTTATTACAATGTCCAGAGCATGTACATATGTAGTTATTGTGGAATAGATTCATCAAATTTCATTTAGAGCTTGTTATATATTTGTTGCAATTCTACAACACTGGGTGAGTGTGGTAGTCAAAATAGCAGGCTTGTTGCAGTGGGCCCAAACAGGTTGCATTCCCTCCACTACACCACTGCCTCTAACAAAGTATTTTCTTTATACATGGACAGTATACATTCTACCCTTGTGTTGTGTTCTGGTCAAATTTGACTGATTTAAAAGTTTTATCTCTAAAAAATGTAGTTAATTTGACCAGACTGACCTAAAATTCCATGACTTTGTCCACAAAGAGGATATCAACAGACAACTCAGTTCTGGGAAAGGTGAAAATGTTCCTGAATGTGGGGGTGTGGATATAAGTGGGGGTATGCATGTTTTCCTTTTTAGTATGATAATTAGAGAGCACAAAACGCAGTATTGTTATGTCAAGGCAGTATTGTTTGACTAAATGGCTGGTGATTGGGATGCATATTTCTTTTAGCATGATAAGTAGAGAGCATAACAAGCTGTCAAGGCAGTATGAAAGTATCCTATCAAGGGGAAATTCAGCAGCATCAAGCAATATATGCAAGGCAAGCCAAACCCATGGGGATTCAAAGTGTGGGTGAGAACTGGAATCTCTGGCATGATGTGTGACGTCTACCAAGGCAATGTCAACGGAATACGAGCCAAATCTGAACTTGGATTGTCAGGTGATGTTGTGATGAAGCTTGCTTCCACACATCCAGAAGGTCAGAACTACAAAATGTATGCAGACAACTACTTCACCTGTGTTCCATTATTAGTGAAACTCCTTGATTGGGGAATTCATTAAGTGGGAACAGCCAGGCAGGTGCGCCTACCCAACTGTAACCTTGAAGACGAGAAGAGCTTGAAGAAAAAGGGGAGATGAAGCTATGACGTCAGAGTGGAGGGGAATCACAACATCTGTGCTGTCAAATGGTATGACAACAGGGCCGTCACACATCCTTTGCTTGAACTGAACCTGTGCAGAAGATTCACCACCTAAAGCCACCAGAACCTACATTGAAGTTGAGAGGCCTTACATTGTTGGTGCCTACAACAAGTACATGGGAGGTATGGATTTGTTGGACTCATTTACAGCCAAATATAAGTTCCCCATCAAATCCCGTCGCTGGTACATGTACATCTTCTGGCACACCATCATCCTCGCTGTGGTCAATGCCTGGCTCCTCTACAAGCGGGACTGCAAAGCTCTCAAGATGTCTAGCAAAGAGACAATGAACAGGAGACAGTTTCAGGCACAGCTAGCATCCTCTCTCATCCTGGTAAACACAACACTTCGAACTCCAAAGAGAGGATGACCATCTTCAGGCAAAGGGAGCCCAGCATCACAGACAGTGACATCAGAAAGCCCTCTGAATGCTCAGAAGAGACCATCCAAGAGATGTGCACACCTTACATTGGATGTACGCAAGGACCTAGTTGCACATTTCCCAGTGAAGACAGGGAGGGACGCTGCAGACACTACAATAAAGGATACACCAACACCAATGCAGCAAGTGTGATGTTCGCCTTTGCTTTTCAGAGGACAAGAACTGTTTTTGGGACTTTCACTAACAATGAAAGTCAGTCATGAAAAGAAAAAAAGGAATGAAGAAGTTGCTAGAAAAAGCTAGAGTTTTGTCCTGTTTAACAGTTTTTTTAATAAATGACTAATGTGTGATTATTATTAATGTTATATACCTTTATGGGGCTAAGTAAGCAATCAACCCTGCAAATTAACCCGTAGTTGTTCTGAATTGTTGTTCAGACAACATGAGTACAAATACAGAAATTCTGCTCCCACCGAAGCCCAATGTTGCAATATTACAACATTTCTCTATAAACTTACATAAACATTATTTTTTTAAAAACTCTTTAATTTCTGCATCAAAGGCCTACTACAACAACATCTGAAAGGTAAAATAATTTTTTTTAAAGGTTTTTCTATATTTGGGTCTTACAGGGTTAATCCAAACCCCACACTTCCTTTGCTGATGACTGCAGTCTATTTCTGTCAGAGGTAATACGTGTTTGAGCAATAAAGCTGAAAACAGATTGAACCTAAACAGAGAAGTTTGAAGGAGCTAGCCTACCGACCGCAGCATCTGAATGTGCAGCCGTTCCCAAAGCAGTAGAAATAATCAGGAGTTTTCCACCTTGATTTTTCACCTGTTAAAGGGTCTTTGTGGAGTTTCTCTTTATCTGAATGGAGGCTGTGAGGATAGAGGGTGTCGTATGCTGTACAGATTGTAAAGCCCCTTGAGGCCAGTTTGTGATTTGTGATATTGGTTCATTGGGTGAAGGGATGAGTCTTAAAGTGGAGATGAAACATTCATATAAACATACATTTATAAAATATAAATTATTATTAACGCTGCAAGCAGCGTTGGTCGGGACCTTGCCATCGACCCACGTCGGGGCCTGCTGCAGCCGACGTGCCGTCGTAACATGTCTGGTCCACAACATGAACATTTCACATAAATCAGATCAAAATCGCCATGCAGTGCTTACTTCCTGTTGCCAGTAGGTGGCGCTATCGCTATATCTGAATATTGTAATGTAGTTGTGTTCAGGGCGGGACTCTTATCAAACATGTGAAGTTAAGTGGAGATTGGACATTGTACACTGAAGTTATGAGTACTATCTGTTTTATGGCGAATCGGCGGAATTCGACACGTCGTCAGGGGCAGGCGGTTCGACGTAAAGTCACAAATAGCACAACTCTTAATCAGCATTATTTTTAAACTGTACTGACCAGTTTTGATGTTGGTCTGATAAATTTCCTGGTAGGAGTTTGTTCAAATACAACGCAAAAAAATCTCACAAAATGACCACGAAATTCAAAATGGATGACTTCTTGTTGGGTTTGGGCTATGGGTCCAAGAGGCTTTTTTACTTCTCCCCTCATGATACACATGCATACCAATTTTCATACATGTTGGTCATACATGTCTTGGGGGCTGATTCTGAGGGGCATGGTTAAGCAATTTTGCGACGCCCACCTACGGGACCAACACAATACTTTAGGCTTCGCCACGACTGAATTTTGTGCAAAGTTTCATTGGTTTTCAGGCATGTTGAGCCCCCCAAAAAGTGTTCAAATGTTAACAGAATTAACCCTACTTATTCAAAACTGATTTTCACCACATCGCCATGGCAAACGCAAATTCCTAAGATTCATAAAATGTCATCACCATCGTCCTAAGGAACTTCAGGAATTTCAGCTGGATCTGGTCAATCTGCTGGAAGATATACATAAAAGTATAAAAATGACATTTCCTTTCACCACTAGGTGGCACTCTCACTATTAGTGAATATTATCGCATAGAAGTGTTCAGGGCGGGACTCTTATCAGGCAAGTGTAGTTTGGAGCCCAATGGACAATGTACATTCATGTTATAGCAACTTCGTGTGTTCTGGCGGTACATCAAAATTTGATGCAAAGCCAGGGACACGTCCAACAAACTGTCACTACAATCATGAAATATCATCAACAAAGTGTTTTGCATTTGGTGACTAAATTTCAGTTGGATCTGATCATCCTGCTAGGAGTAGAACATGGAAACATAATTTCCTTTCACCACTAGGTGGCGCTCTCACTATTACTGAATATTATCACATAGACGTGTTCAGGACGGGACTCTTAGAGCCTGTCCACACGAAAATACACGGCCCCACCCAATACGATGTCGTTTTGGAAAAAATCTCTGTAAACTTCGGCGTCGTTACCAGAAATATCTGTGTCCACACGGATTCACTGAAACGACCCAAAACGCTGTAGTACATATGCCAGGTCTGTATGTGGCGCTGTGACGCCGCCACACCAATACACTAAAACCGCAAAAGAAGCCATGGAGCATGCGCTGTTTACAAACAAGTAGTAGTAGTCCGCCATTCTTGTTGTTGTTATGACGCGTCTAGCGGCAGCGGCTGAGGTTAAAGGCTAGAGAGGCGGGGCTAATACGTCATCGGTTTGAAAAAATCTGTTTTCGCCGTCCAGACGACTCTGGGCAATCCGGGGTTTTCGGATTTTCCCACTCTGGGACCCGTTTTCAAAAAATACCGTTTTCACACTCCGAAAAAGCCGTATCCGTCTAGACGCGAGGCCGATATGATAAAGTATTTATCCGGATTCGAAAAAAACATATTCGTGTGGACGGCCCATTATTCACAGTTACAGTTCAAGAAGAGAGTTGAACTGATTGGTAATTTAATGGTGTGCACCCTAGAGACTGAGCAGAAAGTCCTGGGGTAATATATAGTTTTCTTATTTTCATAATTTGGGCCCATCTTGTTTTTTCCTTTTATGGTGTAATAACTACATTGACAGGTTGTGCTGCATTTGCCATCATTTTGATATTTGTTAAACCCACTGAACCCACATCAAACTGTGGATCAAGCAGCAGGTCAGGAAGCCAGAACAAAGGCTGGATAGCTGGGTGGACAAAGCAGACATGAAGTATGGCTGGAAATGGGGAGCAGGTGAGCAGGTGGGTGGGGGAAGGTCAGGTGAAAGGGGTTACTGCAGGGCAGGAGGGAGTGGCTAAGATTAATGTGGAGTCGGTGTGTAATTATGCTAAAACAATGTCGGACTCCGTAGCTTTCTCTGGACCCCTGCCCAATGTGACCAGTGATGACATGTATAGCCACATGTCGTCATTCCACCGCTGGCTGTCGAGGAGGTGTCCAGAAAACGATGTGGGCTTCATTGATAACTGGAAGGCTTTTTGGGGAAAACCTGGTCTGATTAGGAGAGATGGCATCGATCCCACTTTGGATGGAGCGGCTCTCTTATCTAGAAATATGGCGAAGTTTATTTCTAAAACCTGACAGTCCAGAGTTGGGACCAGGAAGCAGAGCTGCTGTCTTACACACTTCTCTGCGCTTTCTTTAGAACAGTCACCCACCCAAAACCCCACAGTGACTGTGTCTGTCCCCCGACCACCTAAACTATTTAAAGAAATAAAAACAAGAGGAGTTCAACATAAAAATCTAATAAAAATCAAAACCAATTCCTCAGTGGCACAAAATAAGAGAATGAAATGTGGGCTGTTAAATATCAGGTCTCTGTCCTCTAAAGCTGTTTTAGTGAATGAATTAATATCAGATTATGATATTGATTTACTTTGTCTTACTGAGACCTGGTTGTCCCACGAGGAGTATGTTAGCCTAAATGAATCCACCCCCCAGTCATATTAATACTCACATTCCTCGAGGCACTGGCCGAGGAGGTGGAGTGGCAGCCATATATGATTCGAGCGTTTTAATGGACCCTAAACCTAAACTAAACTATAATTCATTTGAAAGCCTTGTTCTTAGTCTTTCTCACCCAAACTGGAAAACACTGCAGCCAGTTCTATTTGTTATAGTGTACCGTGCTCCTGGACCGTACTCTGATTTTATATCTGAATTTTCAGAGTTTTTATCAAGTTTAGTCCTTAAATCAGATAAAGTAATTATTGTAGGTGATTTTAATATTCATGTGGATGTTAACAATGACAGCCTTAGTAATGCATTTATATCATTAATAGACTCAATTGGCTTCTGTCAGAGTGTAAATAAACCAACTCATTGTTTTAATCACACCCTTGACCTTGTTCTATCATATGGCATTGATATTGAACATTTAATAGTCTTCCCACATAATCCTTTCCTATCTGACCATTATTTAATAACTTTTGAATTCATATTATTAGATTATAAGCCATTAAGCAAAACTTCCTACAGCAGATGTCTATCTGACAGTGCTGTAGCTTAATTCAAGGAGGAGATTCCTTCAGTGTTTAATTCAATGCCATGTCTGAATTTAACAGAGTCCTATAACGACTTTAGTCCCTCCCAAATTGATAATCTTGTCGATAGTGCTACAGGCTCACTACGATCAACATTAGACTCTATCGCTCCTATAAAAAGGAAATTATTAAAACATAGGAGACTAGCACCTTGGTATAACCACCAAACCCGCCAGTTAAAACAAATAGCTAGGAAATCTGAAAGGAAATGGCGCTCCTCAAAATGATCAGAATATCGCTCAAAATGGCAAGATAATCTTAAAACTTATAGAAAGGCCCTCCGTAATGCCAGAGGAGCCTATTACTCAGCACTAATAGAAGTAAATAAGAATAACCCTAGGTTCCTCTTCAGCACTGTAGCCAGGCTGACAGAGAGCCACAGCTCTATTGAGCAACATATCCCCATAAACTTAAGTAGCAACGACTCCATGAGCTTTTTTTATAATAAAATTATTACTATTAGAGAGAAAATTAATCACCAACTGCCATCAACAGTTATCAGTGGCTCTCCAAGTTCAGGGACTTCTGTCAATGTAAACTTAGATATATATTTAGACTGTTTTTCTGCTATCGATCTTCATCAGTTAACTTCAATCATTTCTTCATCGAAGCCATCAACCTGTCTATTAGACCCGATCCCAACTAGGCTGCTTAAAGAAGTTGTTCCCTTAATTGGCACTTCTTTACTGGATATGATTAATCTTTCTTTATTATCAGGATATGTACCACAGTCCTTTAAAGTAGCTGTAATTAAACCCCTTCTTAAAAAGCCCACTCTTGACCCAGGGGTTTTAGCCAACTATAGACCGATTTCTAACCTCCCCTTCCTCTCTAAGATTCTGGAGAAAGTAGTCGCCAAAGAGTTGTGTGACTTTCTACATAACAATGGTTTATTTGAGGATTTTCAGTCAGGATTTAGAGTTCATCATAGCACAGAGACAGCTCTGGTTAAAGTTAATAATGACCTTCTGATTGCTTCTGACAATGGACTTGTCTCTGTACTTGTATTATTAGATCTTAGTGCTGCATTTGACACCATTGACCATGATATTCTTTTACAGAGACTTGAGCATCAAATTGGCATTAAAGGAACCGCACTAAGCTGGTTTAAGTCATATTTATCGCATCGCTCGCAGTTTGTACATGTTAACGATGAATCTTCAATAAATACTACAGTTAGTCATGGAGTTCCACAAGGTTCTGTACTTGGACCTATACTATTTACTATATATATATGCTCCCTTTAGACAACATTATTAGGAATCACTCCATTAACTTTCACTGTTATGCAGATGATACGCAGCTATATCTATCAGTCAAGCCCGATGAAATTAATCAATTATCTTAATTAATAATACTTAATAATAATTACAAAATTAGACACATACTATCACAGACAGATGCAGAAAAACTAATCCATGCATTTGTTGCTTCAAGGCTGGATTACTGCAACTCTTTATTATCAAGTTGCCCCAATAAGTCCATTAAAACGATCCAATTAATTCAGAACGCTGCAGCACGAGTACTGACAGGAACTAGAAAAAGAGATCACATCTCTCCTGTACTAGCTTCTCTGCACTGGCTCAAAAGTATAAAATAAATTAAAACCCCCCCCCCCCCCTTAAACTTTTTTGTTGCTAAATATAAAAAAACAACTCCTTTTCCCCCACAAAAAAACACTTTTTGTGGGGTTTTTTTTTTTTTTATTAAAAGAAAAAAAGAGAGCCACCATTAACTAAACCCCCCCCCCCCCTAGAAACAACCCCCAATTTTTGGTGGGGGGGGAAACACCCCAAACCAAAAAAAAAAAAAATAAATTTATTTAAACCTTTCTTCTTTTTTTTTTTATTAATCCTTCCCCCTTTTTTCCCCCTCTTTTTTTTTTTTTGTTGTGTTTTTTTTTTTTTTTTTTTTTTTTTATTTTTTTTATTTTTTTTTTTTTTTTTAAAAAATTTAAAAAATTATTTTTATTTATAAAAATAAAAAAAAAAAAAATAAATTAAATTAAATAAATAAAATTAGGAATGAAGAAAATTGAAAAGGGGGGAGGGGATAAGGGGAAGGGAGAGAAAGGAAAAAAAAAAGACAAATCCTGCAGCTCGGTCAGTGGCCCTCCGCTTCAAAATGTGACGCTGTAGGTATCCAGCAGCAGAACAAAGAGGAGGATCTGAATCTTTATCTCAAACATCTTCTTTGGAATTTGTTCTTCTATTATACAAAATGACTTTTACTTTTCATCTGTTTCTGTTTAGTTTGTACTTTTATTGTTTTCTCTTGATTTGATTTCATCATTGTGCTTCTGTTTGTATCCTTTCTCCTCACTGTGTGGAACAACAATAAACCTGCTGAAATATCTGATCAAAATATCAATCAATAGAATATGAAATCAATCCTGACAGCAGGAAAGAAAATCAGTCCCTCAGTTCAGTATGTTTGTGACTCTGGCTGAGATGGAGGTGAAATATGTGAACCTGGGCTGTGGTTTACTGCTCTCTTCCTGTCACACACACTGTTTGACATCTGTTGGTTTTTGTTCAGGCTGCAGGGATCATTTCTCACTGTGGGGAACATACTTCTAACAGGAGCAGTAGTAGGTGGCTGAATGACTGAGTTTAACTGTCTGGATCTGCAACTCACAGCCATCCTTTTTATTCACAGCTGAGAAATCATCTTTCTGAGGATGATTGTACCTGTTACCTATGTTACAAGAGTTCTTGTTGAAATAAAGAATCCGTGTGAATGTTTCTGTGTCTTTCTTCTGGTACCAGAATATCTCATTGTAGCTACACTGGTCAGTTCCTCCACAGCTGAAGGAGACGGTTTGACCAACTCTCCTGGTCAATGTTAAATGATCCTGACTCAGCTCTGCTGCCATGGCAACCAGCGCTGTAGAGAAACAGACAGATAGATGAAGGTTAGTGTGACAGTGTTTGTTAAAGGTTGACTTTGTTGGCTCCTGATTGGCTGGAAACACTCACCTGAACACAGACAGCACAGAGCAGCAGCTGGGAGGAAAAGCATTTTGTGCAGTGGTGTTTCCTCTGGTGAACCTGGGGAGAAGTGGCGCTCTGATGCAGCTGAGGCCAAACAAGGACGAGCTGTGAGATCAGACGAGGGCCACGTGGTTTCTAACAGGTCCTCAGACCTCCCATCAGCCCCTGCGGCCGACAGATAAGGCTGCCGCTGCTGATTGACAGCTCGGCTGAAGCTGCTGTGTGCTTTTCATTTCTTATTGACACTATTTCTCTTTGTTTTATTCTCATTATTTGGAGCTTTTTTCTGGATGATTCTTTTTTCCCAGACTTCTCTGTTTCTCTGAACTGATTCAGTGAGAAGTTTCTTCGTCTTGATTTGAATCTGACAGCAGATGAAAAATCTGGGTGACGATGATGCAGAAATAGAAAAAAGCATTCCTGTTGGCACAAACACATTCAGGTTGGTGGTGAATTTAGTAACACAGACTGTTATCTGTTGTTTAACAGCTGGGATGAAAATACAAAACTACAAATCCACAAAACTCCTCAACTGTGATTTGAAGCCTTAAACGTCCCCTTACATTTCTGTCATTTCATTTCATCATTTCATTTCTAGGACACATAAAACCTTTTCCACACACAGTATCACATCTTTATTGTGGATTCTGTTTGTAGTGCCCCTAATGCTAACCCAAAGGAAGTAGTAGTAGGGCAACTAACATCTAGCTAGGTCCGAGGTGTGGTGCCTTTAATAGCTCAGGACGAGTTAGTATGGGGATCGAACAGTTGACAGTATTTATTGCCTCACCCAACAATATCAACAGCAATTTAGATGGAATGAAAATAAAATCTAAACTAAAATAGAGCTCTCTCAGTTGTATAGTAAAATAAAAGAAATAGTCCTTTAAGGAGTCTGATATTGAGTTCAGAGTTCAGGGTTCAGTTCCTGATCCTTGTACGTGTGTGCACTGAGTCTGCTACTACCCGGGTAGAGTTAATAGTGTGTACGCAGTCTTATCTGTTCCTGAATGGGTAAAGTTGTCTGTGTCTGGTCGTGCGGCGGTCCTCACTGCGTCCCCGACCCTCCACAGTCACTCTGGGCTCGCCATCATTGGATCCTCTAGATTCTTTCTGGTAGCTCAATAAACCAACCTGCACAAGTAGTGCGAGTATTAAGTTACTCTGTTCTGTTCTTATTTCTAACATGAGACCTCATTAACTTATTTTCTTAGTGCATCAATAACCAGTGACTAGAACATACTTTGTTGACAATGGAATGAATTAGCACATGTAATAGCAACTGGTACTTTAAGCACCAACAAATCTTAATCATGAATTTCTATAAACCTCAACAATTGGCTCATGCGCGTAAAGCTGCATGCTGCCTGTTACTCCAGCCTTTGAGTCTGCTTTTTTTAACTTCTTAACTTTTATTCTCTTTTTGTTCATTCTTATTTTTTCACTGTAACTCTATGAAGTCCTGCCCTCTCTAACGAGGTTGTTTGAGAGAGTTTTTGTGTTTTAATAACGCTTCCACCGGGACACGCTGCCGTTGTTTACTCCAGAGAACAGCTGAACGCACTTATGCCTGCGACCACTTTACACTTGCCATTTTTGCATATTTGAAAGTGGGACTTTAAATTATACTATATATATATATATATATATATATATATGTATATGTCTATTATAGTATGGAGTAATGTAACAAAAGTAATTTCCCCCTGGGATTATTAAAGGATGTCTGATTCTGATTCTGAATTGGTATTTTAACATCTACAAATTAATTATTTACCATCACTTTCTATATGTGACATTGTTTTTTAACTGTTTCCAGACATCATTTTAATATTTTAGACTTTAAATATGAAATTTAATTGGATCACTACTAATGTATTTATCATGTACATTTTAATAAACAAAAGCAGCTCAAACACAGTGTAGTTGGGTTACAACTTATTAAAATGTATAACCAATTTAAAGCTGAATGATTTTAATATGAACACAATAAGTGCAATGCACCTTTAATATTTTTACTTACTTTTATTTTTACTTCACTTTATTTGCTAGTGATTAGCATTACAACTTTTTTAAGAACAGTGATACAATATTCATTAAGACTAACATTTAGCCTTAGGTTAACCATTACCCAATTTTATAATTATTTTAAATTATGTTATAGAATTCATCTTTACTATGTTCATATATTATTTTCCAGTGAATCCCTCACTTTCAACCTGTAGTTATCAGCTCATACTACAGTTTATATGACAGTACTTCTATCTGTTCTGTGCTGCTGTGAAGAATAAAACCTTCACTCTGCTGCCCTCTAGTGTCTGCAACAACACACTGCTTCAAACTGTACTGCTACTGTCACTACTACTACAACTGTTTCTACTATTAGTGCCTTCTGATGTTGTTGAATTCATCTCTAGTATTTTGTTTCTATTTTAGATGTTATTGTTCAATCACACAGTCATTGAGAGTTACTGTTGCTTGATCAAACTGGTGTTTATGTAGAGCAGGGCCAATGAGCAGCATCTCAGTTTTATCAGAATTTAGGAGCAGGAAATGATGTGACATGTATTTTTCAACCCAGTCTCATATAAAAACGTACCCTGTCTACGCTGGTCCAAAGTGCCAAAACGTAGAGGGGTTACAATAATGGCCCTTGAATTGTATGACTGTTAAATTTTTTGGACTATGCTGTTGCTATGGTTTCGTGTCCAAGTCACGTGACTTTCAAGATTCTGGCCGTGAGAACAAAAAACATGGCGGACATTTCTCTCATTTTTAGTGACAAAAATCAATATTTTGAGTTAGTTTCTGCATAAAAATGCGTTTTGATTACATTTCTAGTGAGAAATATATATTTTGTTTTCCTAATATTCACTCAGTGAATGTACATAATCACTCGCTTGCTCGTTGTTGTGAAGATTTTTCAGATCTCGCCAGAATAACGTGAAACTGAAACGTTTTGGTTGCTATGGACGCTGCTATCGCCGAGCATAGCTGTGGCCCCAGATTCCACATAGGACTCCCTTTGTGTTTTCAGTCCGTCTGACGGATCAAACCCTCGCCCACTACATGTCTGAGGTTGATTTGCTGATCAACTCATTATTCCGTGGTTAATGGTAACATTGTTTTTGTATTTCTTCATATTGTGTTTTTTGTTTCTTGTGAACAAGAGATAATTGTTTTTCTCTGAAATTTCAGGAAGATACAACCTCTTCCTTCCATTAGTAAACTGCTCCTGTGGAAAAACCTTGCCAGTGACTATAAGTGATCTGGTTGAAAGTGGTTACTGGCCAGCCACTGTCAATTTTAGACCTTGTACATGGTGGACTTGTTCACTTCAGCACCCTCTAGAGGACATGGCCGGTGGAGTGCTGCCTCCTATTGTGTATGTCAACCCAAGCACATGGCCAAGCAGCTAGGCTACAACAAGGCACGGCTGGCAACCACTAATTACCACCTCAAGCTGCCTCCCGTTTGCCCTCGTCAGGCCAGGACAAAAGGAGCCACACCGACCAAGGGAGGTGAGTCTGTGTTTGCCTCTCCAGCTAACCACTGCTCTATTTCCTGCACCCAGAAAGCCCGTAAAGCGAACACAAGGAGGACTGGAGCCGAACGACCCGCCCAGCTGCACTGGAACTCGAGGTCTCCTGCTCCCTCCGTGAACCACTTCACCAGTGAGCCCCTCTACCACACCTCGCCTACCCAGCTGATTTCCCCAAGACCTGACCCAACCCGACACACCAGCCACGCCACGAGGGGCCTACACCGCTGCACTCATTGCTTTGCTGCACAAAGAAAAATAAAGCACCCACCTTAGTGGGTTTTCACTGAACTTTGATTCTGGTCCATTCTTGTCCTGCCACAGGATTTAAAAACTTTTGCTCTCAGAGTGGTAAGATATGTGGGGACACAATGCAGAGGGCCTTCCGCGAATGGGCCTATGCCAAATTTGAGGTTGACAAGCTGTCTCAGGTCCAGCATTTTCAGTGTCCTGCATGCACACCCTCCATGTTGGCAGTTGCAGCGGATGGGAACCGCAAATTATATCCGTTCAAAAGCCGTGCTGTGGAGAAATATTTGCATACCCATTATATCTCCAGATACAGCTAGCTTCACAGACCGTCCAGTTTCTTTGCTCTGGACAGAGACAGCTGCAGCATCAGGACAGTCTAAAGGACACGATCTGCACAGTTTACATTTACAACATGTGTAACTGGAATATGAATGAAACAAAGTGTTTTACTTTTAAGAAGAGTTTTGGTCATTTTTAAATTGAGTAAGTGTGGTTTTATATAAATAACATGTTATTTCACAGAGGTTTTATGAAGATTTCCTGGATGTACAAGAGTTGAAAACCTGGTTCGTGTAACATCTATCAATATGAAAATGTTAAACCAGCATTAATGACTGTAAGCAACACAATACATTACTGTCTCACATTCAAACTTTATTATGTTGGAAGATAAATGACATCATAATACAGTATATAATATAAATGATAGAATATTCAGTATACAGTATTTTTAATAGGGTTCAAACATAATTGCAGCTTTTACAAATATCTGAAGGTTAACTTTGGCAATAATACTTTCAAGTTAAAAAATCAGACTATGAAATATGGATGAATTAATATAGCAGTATTTACCTGAGGAAAACGTCACAGAAAGCTGTAGTCCTGATTGTTGATGTTGTTCATTTCTCTGTGATTTCAGGTCAGACTCCCGCTCTAACATGTCTGCTGGTGAAGTTTTTGCTTTAGAAGCAGTTATTGAACTAATATTGACGGTAGAAATGCAGATAAACTCAGTAACAGTGAGGAGCTACCTGCCGGCAACGAAGGGGAGGGGCCAGAGCGTCATCTGCGTGATCGCGTCATAATGCTGACCAATCAGAGCAGACTGGGCTTTTCGTGAGGGGGGTCTTAAAGAGACAGGAGCTGAAACCGATCGATTCAGACAGAGGCTGAAAAGAGGTGCTATAGGCAGTATGAGAAAAATAATGTGTTTTTTGAAGATTAAAACATCTAAACCTATTGTAGGAGAGCCACAAAATACAATTATGAACCTGAAAAGGGGCATCATATGTCTCCTTTAATAAACTGTCCGTATTTGGGGACTTCATGGATTAGATTCCCTTTGTTAAAGGCACTGAGAACTATAATTCTAATAAAAAAATCTAAAATGATTAGCGGCAAGAGCATCATCATGTTGTCATGGCGACCATCATGAGCGTCCTCTGGATACCCTTGCACTTCCTCTGACTAACCACAGGGTGGTGGTGTTTCTCTCTGATGTTTAATGTCAGCACCAGCAGCAAACACAGAAATCCACCATATGATAAACTTTAGTTTCCAATCTGTCACACAGCCATGGTGGAAGAGCTTATTTATTGGTGTGACACCTATCTAACACCGTACAGAGACATGTAAGGTCACACAGGTCTCGTCTGGTGAGACAGTTGCAATATGTTGTCATTCTTCCAACAGTGTTTCATGGTGAAAATGATCAAAGTTTTAGAACAAACATAATTAAAAAAAATCCCTAAAATAATATTAAATGACTACATTTGAACAAACGATTATGGTAGAAAAGAAGAAAATATATTTGTTTACAAGATCTGTGATGAATATTAATGTCATTTACTGACTGAATGTTCAGTTTTCTAAACAGGAGGACAGAGGCCTCGTTAGAGTTTGAGACAGTGGACAATCTTACAGATCGTTTTTGCAGCAGATAAAGTTTATTAATATTGGAGGGGTACGTATGTGACTGAACAATATTAATATAGTTAATATTATAATATTAAATCAAACAGGGATGAATCCTGGAATAATACATTCATAAACGAGAAACATTCATGAAACTTCACATATTGCTGATGATCCCCAGTGACTTCACTTCTTCCCTTCCTGCTAATATTATGAAATTTGACTTTTTAATATTTAATAAGAGCTTTTTGAGTTGAAACCATCATACAACTCTCACCAATTGCTAATTTTTATTATTTATTAATAATTAACACAAAATTACACTAACATACACACTTTCAGAATTCATGAGATATCAGCAAACCAAATAGGAAAGAGTGTAATGAGAAAATAAAAGATAAGTGACCTAGATGGTTATGGTACATATAGGAACTCTTTACAGACGTTGTCTTTTGTTTGGTTTGTCTTTATATTTTGAATTATTAGAACTAAAACCAACTCCTTACCCTATATTACTTATATGGCTACCTCCATGCCAATTGGTCATTTGATTTCACTCATTAGAGTGTGTAAGTCAAGACTGCAGTAATAAAAAAGGAGTGTAAAGTGTTACAATATTACTGAACACAGACTCACATTTATCTGGTTTGGTTTGACAGTGTTATTCTATTTAAAGAAGATTTAAGAAAATATTTTCAGAATGCAATATTTAAGCAAATAAAATGTTAAATTCACAGAACTATGGACAACCTGAGAAAAGACAAAGAACTGCAGAGAGGGAGAGGAGTTCATGAGTGTGTACAGCAGCAGATATGAATCTGTTCTCAGTGGTTATTAGGACTCATAAAAAACTGTTGACAGCGAATCAACACTTCCTTTCCTGCAGCAGACGGGCTGTGTGGGTTTCCTCTCTGCAGCCTCCTCACCGTTAGCTGCACTTTTTCACATTAATAACACAATGACAGTTACAACCATCGACTCTGGTTAAAGAATCATTCCAGGAACTTCAGTTTGATTTCAGCTCTCAGTACTCACTGTGAAAGTTGTCTGAATATCATAATATTCAAACTGTTTTATTGATTCTGTCAAGGTGACAGTTTAATGACAGTTTCTCCAGCCTGACTCCAACTTGTAACATAATATAGCATAGCAAGGACATGTGGGAAAGGATAATAGTCCGCATACATTTTTAAAATCAATACAAAGACAATTTCTAATTTAAATTATGTCAAATAGTTTTAAAGTTTTCAAAGTTTTAAAAATATTTTTCTACAATGTATAACTTTTGTGAAGCATTCTGTGATTCTGTCTTTAAATGTGTTTTAAAAAATAATAAAAAAATAAAAATGAATATACATCTGGTTAAAGTATAATCAGTAACAAAACAAATCAATTTACTCGTTATCAAACTGTTAGAATTAAGTCGCATTTTATTGGTTTGTCAAAAATAAACACAACCATCATTTAGCCAACATTCAAACTTCAGTCCAACTGATCAAGCCACTGTATCATCATTTTATAGCAGTTGTAGCTTCAAAGCAGCTCGCTCTGCTGTTTGTTCATGTGTGGAAATAACAGTGTCATCAGCGTAGAGTTTTACATCCACACTGACACAATTATAAAAGGGCCTCAGCACTAAAGCCAATGACACTGATTGTGTTTCTAAATTTTTGCTATGAAGCCAAACTGAAATTCACAAATACAAAAACAGAAAATAAGAACATAGAAATTATAAACAGTAAATATCTAGCAGACAGATAATGATTCAGCTTTTCTATGATTATACGAGTCACAATTAAAAAAGTGGAAATAAACTAGAGCTAAACTAAACTAAGCTAATGCTAAAGTAGCACATAATTTACACTCACTAACTGCAAATATGTATGTGTATGTGTATGTATTTAGATTTTTTGGGGCACTTTATCAAACCTGTTTATAAAAAGATTGGTTTCCCAATTAAAATCTAAATTGATATTTCTGGCTGCTGATCAAAGTGATAAATGAGATGAATTGATGGGATTTAACGGAGAGAAAAGGAGAGCAGAAAACAGTCAGTCAGCATGTGTGCAGTTGGTGGACGGTCCCTTGTTTCTGAGGATCATCAGCAGAGAGAGTCCACAGCAGTACACCAGACTCTTCACTATCAGCACTGTGTACATCAGACAGAGCAGCTTCACCTGGTACTGAGACGGGGCAGAAGCTGGAGGCGCTGGAATAAGTGATGGTGGAGGTGATGTTGGAGACGATGGAATAAGTGATGGTGGCAGTGATGGTGGAAGTGACGGTGGAGGTGATGGTGAAGTTGTAGGTGGCGGAAGAGTAGAAACCTCTGAAACAGAAAAGGAGTCAAAAAGAAATGTCAGTCCTCTGCCCCTCTGCTCTCTTTGACAGCGTCTCCACATGAAGCTGAATCACTGCTGAACACAGTCACCAAGCCTTCATTACCTTGTTTTATTTGGGCCTCCACTGTCTCCCCCTCGTGATGGACGAAGCAGCGGTATTTATATGTGCTGCTCTCTCGCTGAGGGATCTGCAAGATGGTGGCTGTACATCCCGACTCTTTAAGCTTCAGCTGCTTTTTGTCAGCAGAGGTCACCTTCTCCAGAGGACCATTGTCCTTTTGTCTTTTCCAGGAGAACCGGACCAGAGGAGGAAACATGTCTGAGGCCACACACAGCAGGGAGCTCTTCCCCTCCAGGTGGGCTCTGGATGCTGCTGGGTACACGCTCACCACGGGCTTCACTATCTGCTCATCTGAAGTTTGACAGCAGCAACAAGCAGCACAGACACACATTCACACAGTCAACAGCAGCTTACAGCACTGCACTGCATTCAGTCTGATCCTGGAAACTACATGGACTCTGATCACTAAACTACTCATCAATACAGCACAAAGTTCAATTCTTCAATCTGCCTTCAAGAAAAGAAAAAGTATTTTATATATTATGGTTAATGTTATTTTTTATAGCAAAGGACAAATTGATCTTAACATCAAACCCAACAGCCGATGGATGATCACAATATATTAGATATATTATATATTTACCAATATTCTTCACTCTAACTGCCGGATATCTACGGATATGAGACTTTATTGATCCTTCATGGGAGAATATTTAACATAACGTCATAGAATAAAATAAATGTGGAAATCTTTAAATGTAAACTCAAAGTGAACTCTGTATCCTGGTTTTTAACTAGGAATGTTTTTTAGATATTATTCACCTCATTTTATTCTGTTATTTTATCATATTTCCTTGTAAATTTCATTGTTAATGTATTTGATCACTTTCTTTATTTGCTTTTTAATCAATCTTATTGATTTTCTTAATCTATTTGATCTAGTTTTAGTATAGCTTTAAACACTATTTTTATATCTGTAAGATCTTATTAACTGTATTTAATTTTATTTATTTTTATCTTTGTGTTTGTTTTGAAAATCTGATTGATTGAATAGTTTGTGAAAGTATAATATGTTCAATAATTTGATACATATTTACGCTATGTGTTATAATTATTATTATTTTTTTTTTTAAAGTATTTTTTGGGGCCTTTTATTGCGTTTATGATAGTGACAGCTGAAGACAGACAGGAAGGGGGGGCAGAGAGAGGGGATGACACGCAGCAAGGGGCTGCAGGTCTGATTCGAACCCTGGGCCGCTGCAGCAAGGACTTAATACATGGGTCGCCAGTTCTCTCTCTCTCTCTCTCTCTCTCTCTCTCTCTTTCACCCCAACTGGTCGAGACAGACGACCACCCACCTAGAGCCGAAGGATCTGTCCTAGGTTTCTGCCTTTTAACAGGCAGTTGTTCCTTGCCCTTGTCGCCAAGTGCTTGCTCAGCTGTTGGGTCTCTGTAAATAATGTTATAAAGAGTTCGGTCTAGACCTGCTCTATTTGAAAAGTGTCCTGAGATAAGTTCTGTTATGAATTGGCGCTATACAAATAAAATTGAATTGAAATTGAATTCTACCCACTGAGGTTCTGAATTACTGAGATGATCAAATACTGTATATCTGTAACATTGCCAATAATGCACAATGATCACTGACATCATTAAAATATATGTTGAGGTGTATTTGTTATAATTAAATCCAGTATCTGTTGGCCTTCAGCTATGAATATATGAATATGAATTTTCCTTTTAAAGACATTTATAACATCATATACAAAACAATTAGCAAAATCTTACCATTAAAACACTTTTTTCTTAAAGACACATACTGACAAATATTCAATACTTAATCATATATTATCTAGTTTCATTAAAACAGGAGATGCTTCTGAATTACTGAGATGATCAAATACTGTATATCTGTAACATTGCCAATATCGTACTTTTTCTATATAAATCAGTTTGATCTCATGCAGAAATAAAGAATAACTTCAGTTGTGCAGTGAGATTTAAACATCTTTTCAGGAATTATGAACCTTTTTTATGTAACAATAGCTGCATGGCTGCAAGAATTCTCTACTAATTATGAAAAAACTAACATGTAAAGCCTGAAGCAGCAGAAACTCATTAAAAACACATTTTCAACTTGTTCAATAAAACAACTGAAGGAAAATGAAGGTTTATTCTTACCTGTTACATACAGTTTAGTTCCAGAGCCAAACATCCAGTACCAACCTCCTCCCACAGTGAGAGAGACTAATACAAAAACCTGTCTGCTGTTGAATGTCTCTTTAGACACACTAGCAGTGTTGCTCTATGGATGGTAATGTCTGTCCGTCCACTACTTTAGTCCACATGGATTGGACCTGGACCAAAGGATGGATGGATGGACAAATAAAATCTTGTACAGACATTCTTGGTCCTGGCTCCTGGAAGTTGCTCCATGTCCTCCCTGATTCATATTCTTCATATACGTTTACAGTCTACCTATACTATTCATTCTATTGTACATATTGTTGTTTTGGTCTATTCTGTACATACAACATTTATTGTATCTCATCCTGGAAGAGGGATCCCTCCTCTGTTGCTCTTCAAGGTACAAAGTAAGTTATTCTGTCAGTATACAACCAAGGTTGCACAATGAAAAGAAAGTAGCAGGTGGGCTGGTCCTGCCGTTCTGGCTGGGTGGATCGTCTCTTTAATCCAAACCCCACACTTCCTTTGCTGATGACTGCAGTCTATTTCTGTCAGAGGTAATACGTGTTTGAGCAATAAAGCTGAAAACAGATTGAACCTAAACAGAGAAGTTTGAAGGAGCTAGCCTACCGACCGCAGCATCTGAATGTGCAGCCGTTCCCAAAGCAGTAGAAATAATCAGGAGTTTTCCACCTTGATTTTTCACCTGTTAAAGGGTTTTTGTGGAGTTTCTCTTTATCTGAATGGAGGCTGTGAGGATAGAGGGTGTCGTATGCTGTACAGATTGTAAAGCCCCTTAAGGCCAGTTGTGATTTGTGATATTGGTTCATTGGGTGAAGGGATGAGTCTTAAAGTGGAGATGAAACAGTCAAATATACATACATTATAATATATAAATGATAATAATATATAATAATATATAAATGATCTTATAAAAGTAAGCCACTGTTAAGAAAATTGATTTATTAATACCTCCATCATTGTTTTCATCAAGCCTGCTGTCACAAGAATGGTTGTTCATTAGGAACGCTAGCACTACCCTGCACTACAGACAAGCCAAACTAGCTGTTCATGCGTTAGCCTATGCACGGATGGTGCGCGGGCAATGACGGGCCGTGAGCGCGGCCTAGCTGCTCGCATTCAGCAAGTAGCTCCACTTGTGAAATGGACACATTGCATGGTCCATCGTGAAGCACTAGCTGCTAAAAAAATGCCGGTTCTCTTTGACTCCGTGCTGAACCAATCCGTGAAAATGATAAATCTCATCAAATCACAGCCGCTCAACTCTCGCTTGTTTGGGGTCTTCTGCCAGGAGATGGGGTCAGGGCACGAACAGCTGCTTCTGCACACTGAAGTTCGCTGTGTTACAGCGGTTGTATGAGCTGCAAGAGGAGGTGAAGTGGCAGGGACAGCTTATTGAGCTGAAGAGTGACAGTAGGCTGAAGGAAGTCTTTACCTCCTGCCCTCTTTCGTTATTCTGGGCAGCATTGATGCAGGAATACCCTCAACTCTGTGACGTCGCCTTGAAGATTCTCCTCCCTTTCGCGTCGACATATTTGTGTGAGGCAGGATTCTCAAAAATGACTGCACTCAAAACAAAGTACCGCAATCGTGCACAAATCGAGGATGATTTGAGGCTATGTTTATCAGACATTGCGCCAAGAATTGAGGATCTTTGCAAGGCAAAGCAGGCTCAGGTCTCACATTAAAGGAGTCATATTATACCCTATTTCAACAAGTTAATCTAGTTCCCTGCTGTCCTAATGTAATGTCTGTGACATGCTTTGGTCAAAATACCATAAGGATGAAGCACAATAGCAGTTCAATCACCCTGCCAAAACAGCCCTGTTCAGAACGGTAGGATTTGAGTGCCTGTCTCTTTAAATGCAAATGAGACACAGGCAATCCACCCACTTCTTCCGGGAGGTGTGCCGACGTCGGCACGCTTACGCTACCATGACAACAGTTGAACGTGAACCCTGGGAGAAAGATGGCAGCTGGAAGAAACTTTTCGGTCCAACCTTATATGTTTGAACCAGAGTCAGACCCTGAACAAGAAGGAGCTAGCGAAGAAGTTGTTCAATGTAGACTGCAACAAGACGTTTCTGAATGGTGAGTTATGAGCTTTTTTTTACTTTTTTCTTAAAAATGTGTATGTTTGTACGTCGGGTAAATACGGTCGCTGACTAAATACAGTCGACCGCTGGCCGCTGTTTGTGTAATTTACTGCTAATAAAAATCTAGATTTCTGTTAATTGAGTTAACATAAGTAACGTTAGCATGCTATTCCCGTTACACGAGTACATTTCACAAGTCCGCAATATCAGCTACGAGTGGGAATATAGCACTCGTTTTTTTATTCTCAGCTACGCCGTAATAACGTTACATCATTATTCTGTCCGACATCAAACGTTAATGTACTATCCACAGACACACTGTAGCCACTTTTCACGCGTGTGTGCTAATTTTACAACCTAGGTGTGAAACGAGGGATGTAGTGGGGGTTGGGGCGACTGTCTAACACCGCCGTATACCCCATAGTAATTCCTGTTTACCCGTATTTACTGTGTTTCAACATGATGCAATAATTCCAATTAATAACGTCACATCGTTGCATAAGCTGACCTGTCGTTATTGCTAACAACATATTCAAATAAAAAACTATAACTGATATCTTTTCCCTTTTTTTGCCTCTGGTTTAGGTGTACTTGTGAGAATTGCACAACAATGCCTACAGAGCCAGAGAATGTCTGCTGCAGGGAGATACCACAGGTAGTACATGGATGCTTGTTGAATGAAAATGTAACTATTCAGTCATATTATCTGTCATCAAACGTCACTTACCCTTTCATATTTACAGGTGATAAGAAGACTAAATCAGCTTCAAAACCCACCTTCCTGCATGGTAGACCACCCTGGCCTCGAACCAGTGTGTTTAAATGCATTCTCACTGCAGAAGGAACTAAATATCTACAGAGCAGACTATGGGCGTTTACGTCTGAGGGGAATAGAACAGTAAGGTTTTTTTGCATATAAATTCTGTGTAATTGTAATAAAAATATTCCAAAAACAATTCCATTTTCCCCTTTGTTAGATTGCTTACTTTTCTTGTAAGGCAGTTTGATAATTGTTAAAATGTTACATATCAAACACTAGAAAAGATTAATTTCTGCACAAAATCTAACTTGCAATAACATAATTTATTACATTTAAACCTAGGTCCAACACCAATTTGCTGCTAATAAATGGTTGTATTGGCATTTTGATATTGTGCAGGAATTTATCTTTCATACTTTTGGATACTCATCCCACTCCTAAGAACCTGTCTCTTAATGACCATAATGTTTATGTCCACATATCAAACACTGAAAGTACAAAAAACAGCTTATACATTTTTATTTTCATAAATACAAGTACAGCAAACAACTGTTCAAAAAATACGTATTACAAATATTTACAAAAAAATGTGGCTAATCATAAATTATGTCTAAATATAAATGTAAAACTAAATATATCTGTACTCTGTTCAGCCGTTACAGGTACTTGGCCTATAGGGGCTTTGTGAGCTGGTGTTGGGGCTTTCTGGGCCGAAGAGTTCGTGTGGCACTGCCCAGCTGTGTGGTGCTGCGTATACGGGCGGAGTTCCCCCGACGCTCAAGGCATCTACGTGGGGTTCAGACCGGCCCTTGACTGAACCTCGTCACGTAGCGGTCTATCACCTCCTTCTTGTCCGGCCTTTCAAACTGTGCAGTGAGATCCTCAGGAATGGAGATCTTCAACACCTCATCTGTGTATGGACCAGGGTCCAGAAAAACCTTCTCAAACACCAGGTCCAAGATTTCATCCACGTAATCTGCAACAAGAAAAAGTACAATATTGTGTTTATCTATAGTGTTTATTTATTATTTATTCAAAACACAGAAAAAGCCATAGACACTGGTTAATTTATATTTTATTTATTTAACAAATATTTTATAGTTTCATTTTTCAGTGTGATTTTCAATAAAAAAGGTTTAAAACTTACGGAAGGTTGGTTGCTCCTTCACTGGCTTTGCTGTGCATTCTCCTTTCTTCCACTTTGGAAAATGAAGCCTGAACAGCGGCTCACCAGCTGAGGTTGTTGCCTGTGGACGGTCTGCATTTTCATTGAAGTGCAGGGCTGCCAGGTATAGTCTTGGGAGGAAAAATAATAAAAGAAAGATTTACACATATAGCTCCATACCTGGCTTAATTTGGTGTGGCTGTATGTGCATACGAATAATTGTAATGATAAAAAAAAGCCCCTCTTTACCTGCACAGCATTCCAAGAAAAGGAAAGACTACATTCTTGGGCGCAAAGCGTAGGATGACGCTATGAAAAGACTCAAGCGATGAGGTTTGGTAATGAGGGCTCAGCTTCCCCACATCTTTGAGGACCCTCTTGTTGCTCAGCACTTTCTCCATCCTGCAGAAGGCTGGTGTTCCTGTGAAAAAGAAGAAAGTGTTTAATAATGTCATTACGTAGAGTGACACTGCCTAAACATGATAATGTGTACATACCTGTTGTCAACCATTTGCTCTTGTCCCTTGAAGTGCGGGTTGGATGCAAACACTGGGGGAAAACAGGATCTTCGTGGTTGTGGATGTCCCGGACGTGGTTCAGAATGGACATCCACTTTGCTGTTCTCTCTGGCACCGATGTAGAGGATGCAGCCGTCCAGTAGATGTGGTTTTTTATACTCTGAAGCCACTTCTTCAGTTTCTCACACTCCTTGTTCTGTGAGATCTTCGACAGTTTCTTGGACAGTCCTAATAATACAAAAAGCTTTAAAGTCTTTCACATATATTAATTACATCAATTAACATAGCAGAAATGATATAGCTTACAGTCTAAATTGAAATAATAATAGGCTACACATCAATAACTGTCAGTGTAACAATAAAGGAACTACACTTATCATAAATAAACTTTTTTCCTCTCTCAATATTGACAAATAAGACACGGAATAATACCTTTTTCCATGTGCCATACATCGTAGTAATGCGTGACATCGGCCTCCCTCAGGAACTTCTGGATTTGGGGGTGACGGTCCGTCACAATACTATCTATAGTAACACCCCGTTCCTCCAACAGAGCAAGGCTCCTCTTCAGGCCCTCTTTCTCCATGTGGTAGCTTCCACCAACCTCATTACTCTATTATTTAAGAAAGCAGATAAAAATTTATTATTTCAGCTGATAAGAGCTACACTGTAACAGATTACAACAGAGATTATTTATGGTCTGTCACTCACTTGAACCAGCTGTAAATCAATAACAGTGTTGCTCCTCATGTCCATCATTGTGTAGCTGCCAAACTTGGCACAATGTCCTTCAAAAGTAAAGTAATTATTTTTTATATATACATTACATAGTATTTATCAGTGTGTTTTATTTATATATATATAAAAAAGATTATTATGACAGAGTATTACATACCTGGTGAGTCTGCTCTGTCACCACCGAGGACGACATTCTGCAGCTGACTGAGCTGCTCTAACATTGCAGTCTGTGCCGTCTTCCACCTGTGTACAATCGCGGGCTCTATGTACATCCGAGCATGCCTTCGAAATGAGTCATATTGAAACATCTTCAACTGCATTGCCCGGAAGATCTGTGGGAGAAAGAAACAGACAGGACAGGCACCCACACGTTAATCACTTTTTCAGAAATACACATTGTGTATATAAATTTAGCTACATCATATGCTATATTCCATTACTTTATTCATAGTTTAGTGTAAATACAATACCTTTTCAAGCTTAAAGAAAGAGGCACCAGTGGCATACACTGCAGTGGAGAGCTGCAGGTTCCCAGCAGGAGTGCTCCCAACAAGAGGCTGGCTGTTCCACTTTCTGTAGAACTCACAATGCGGGCACCGTTGTTCTACAGAGAGAAACGTGCCCAATCTTCTTTTCTGCATGTCACATTCCCGCTGACACACAGGGCACACCTGAAACAGCTCCATTAGGCAGTTCTCATACACAATATAAGTTGGAGTCTTATGGACAGGCGTAGAAGATTCCATTCTGCAATAAAAACAAAACATTGACAGAAAATGAGTCAAAGATCGTCCTAGTAGAGCTACAATAAGTAGAGGAATGTAACACAAATGATTAGTTAAATGTTTAGGTAACTCACGTCACATCTGCTGACTCAGTCAAGGTTGTGGCAGAGTCTGCAGGGTCATAAGTTGAATCGTGTGGCTCTTCTACGTCAACAGAACTGCCTTCTAAAGGGTTCTCCTCTTCCTCCTCCTCCAGTTCCAAGCGACGTCTCTTACTTGGTCTCTTTATAGGTGTTGATGTAAGAAACGGCAGAAGAGCTGAGGTGCCAACACCAACATCAGTGCAGGAAACAGTTTTCTGTGTGCCTTAAAAACAGACAGATGATGTTATTGTTTATGCAGAATTATGAAATGTTAAGCAAACATATTGTTACTCATTAACAGAACACAAACAGAAGAAATCACATCAACGAATGAAGTAACTTTTGGTCAACTAACCTGTACTTCTGAAATGAGGTTGGAGAGTCTTCATTGAAAGCTGTGTTCCAAATGAGCGTGTTGTTGGTGGGTCTGTCTGGCATGCCACATGATGTACCCTATCCAGCAGTCCAGATGTGCTTGCCTAAACACAAAGAGCAGTAATATTTATACTCAAAAAATACAGTAAAAGCAAATAACTGTCTCTTGGTTGATCTATTTGTTTCTTGTGATTTTATCCGCAGATTAACAATGACTGTCAGATGCTAGCTAACTAGCTTTTCACATTGAACAATAAGGTCCTGTTATTGTGCCCAGCTAGTTCAGTTTAAAACAGACACTGTACTGTAGCTCTCCAAAGTGTGTTGTGCGACAGTAATCATCAACCATGATGAACACAGTGCGCCATATATGACGTTAGTTCTAGCCTCGATGCAAGTTCTTAGTAGTCAGTAATACCTGGAACTGTCTCAGTCTTACTGGAGATATCACATTATAGTACCCGCCATTCTGAATTAGCTCGGACCTTGTTTATATTCTGGTTTTTGTGTCGGGGCGGGCGACAATACACATCCTTAGAACCGACCGCACTACATCGTAACGTAACATAGTTACTTACTTAACTATTCCCTGTCTAACATGTCTAGTGCAGCTTAACAAAGGAAACAGCTGGTAAGGCATGCCGATGAAATTACTTTTTGCATTGCTGCAGTTTGTTCGGTCGGAGGTTAACGTTACCTCTCTGCTTATTCTAGCAGCGACACACACAAACATAGTAACAGTTACTTACTGAAAAGCATGCACATTTACCAAAATACAGACAAAATAAAGCTAGTTGTGGCTTAAACCACGAAGCTCACAACAGTAACTTCAAGTCCCCCCTGCACAAAGCTAACGGCGGCCGTGGCCGTGGCCGCGGCGGCCGCGGTGGGGGAGGGGGGAGGGGGGGATTTTACCGGTAATTAATGGCATATACTTTGTGTAAATCTCTATAAAAAATTTGCAGCAGGGAAAAATATGGAGACATCTGCACCAGCTGGCTTAAATTAACGTCACCATATAAGTTTCATGTTGCACACATCTAACAAACAATAACTATGTTAGCTTCACTGCAGCTCCAGCAGCTCAGAGCTGTTAGCATTAGCTAACATTACACCAACAATGAAAAACAAAGCATAAATTCTTAAAAATACTTACAGTTTCTGTGTCTGTCGTCTTGCAACGGATAGTTGGTACTGCTCCCTCTATCAGCAACAGTTTTTGGGCCAGTCCCTTATTGTACTGACCGAGGTTCTTAAAACAGTCACTGGTGAAGTGGTTAGCACAAACCAACAGCTTTTTGCCAACTCTAGCCGGAACATTTCCATTGTAAATAAAATTAATCCACTGGACTCGTATCTCTTCTGAGACGGGGATAGTGTGTACAGCTTTGTGCTGTTCTGTGCAGCCCAGCACAGAACATTTGTGTTGCCTTCCCTGATGCATGTCTGCTCGCTCTCTCGCTCGTAGGGACAATGGCGGAGCACGGATAGACAAGGCGGAGTAAGCTGAGGTGGGTGGCAACAGGCAGGTGAAAGGTTGGAATATGCTAATGAGTGCAGCAGGTTTCGTCACAAACTGCATACCTCTGAGAGTTCGTGTCTTCTCTCCTGTATTCTGACTGAGGCAGCCCACAAAAACATGACTGAGTCATTTTTTTTCAAACTTTGCCTGCTGATAGGCCCTCCAGTTTCCCAAATGTACATAATAAAATGATTAAAAAGTTGGTTTTGCATAATATGTCCCCTTTAACATCGCCTACCTGCAAGCTTCTGTAAAAAATGCAGATGATAGGCCTACTATTAGGCCTAGTAATAATAACAATAATAAAGCATAAATTCATATCAGAGGTCTGGTGCCAATTCCCAATTATAGCAATAGCCTAGTAATGATAATAGGACTACTACTACTCAAAATAATAATAATAATAATAATAATAATAATGCCTGCAAGGTCACATTAGAAGTCTGGTGCTACTGCCAATTATAACAATAGCCTAGTAATGATAATAGGCCTACCTACCACTACTGATAATAATAATAATAATTAGAGAGGCAACTGCAATGAACCAGCTTTGGGGGGGCCCAGCTTGCAAAAGGTTGAGAACCCCTGCTCTAAACAACTCAAAGTGTTTCTGTGCCAATGTTACATGTTACACAAAGTGATAAACATTTCCATATGCTACTGGAATTCTGTGAGCCATTACATGGACTTGTCTCTGTACTTGTATTATTAGATCTTAGTGCTGCATTTGACACCATTGACCATAATATTCTTTTACAGAGACTTGAGCATCAAATTGGCATTAAAGGAACCGCACTAAGCTGGTTTAAGTCATATTTATCAGATCGCTCGCAGTTTGTACATGTTAATGATGAATCTTCAATAAATACTACAGTTAGTCATGGAGTTCCACAAGGTTCTGTACTTGGACCAATTCTATTTACTTTATATATGCTCCCTTTAGGCAACATTATTAGGAATTACTCCATTAACTTTCAATGTTATGCAGATGATACGCAGTTATATCTATCAATCAAGCCCAAATTAATCAATTATCTAAATTACAAACATGTCTTAAGGACATACAATCCTGGATGAGCTGCAATTTTCTGATGTTAAACTCAGAAAAAAACTAAATTCTTGTTCTTGGCCCCAAAAACCTTAGAGACTCACTGTCTAAAGATATAGTTACTCTAGATGGCATTAACTTGGCCTCTAGCACCACTGTCAGGAATCTTGGAGTTATCTTTGATCAGGATTTCATCATGGTCTTACTTGGCTGATCGAACTTTCTGTGTCAGCCTAGGTGACTCTGTATCCTCCTCTGCTCCTCTCTCGTGTGGGGTCCCACAGGGCTCAGTTCTTGGCCCTCTCCTTTTCTCTCTCTATTTGCTCCCACTTGGTTCCATACTTAGGAAGCACGGCTTTTCATTCCACTGTTATGCAGACGACAGTCAGATTTATGTGCCTCTTAAAAAGAAAAATGAATACTCTGTCAGACTGCTACTTAAGTGCCTTGACGACATAAAGGCCTGGATGACTCTGAACTTTTTAAATTTCAATGATAAAAAGACAGAAGTGATGGTTTTTGGTGGCACCACAGGGATCCCCCCTGTAGATCTGGGTTCCTTGGCCCAGTATATTAAACCTAGCATCACAAACCTAGGGGTTAAGGTGGACCCTGAGCTTAAGTTTGACAGTCAGATCAAGGCTGTTGTCAAATCAAGCTTTTTCCATTTGAGGCAGCTGGCCAAAATAAAGCCAATTCTATCAAGGCAGCACTTTGAGACGGTAATCCACGCCTTTGTTACCACTCGGCTGGATTACTGTAATGCACTATTTGTGGGGGTTAGTGGGTCCTCCATCGCCCGTCTTCAGATGGTACAGAATGCTGCTGCACGTCTTTTAACTGGCACACGTAAACATGAGCACATTTCCCCCATTTTAGCCTCACTCCACTGGCTGCCAATTCAATTTAGGATCCATTTTAAAATTCTTTTATTTGCTTTTAAATCCCTAAATGGTCTTGCCCCGCCCTACCTATCTGAGCTTCTACACCCCTATATACCCGTCCGCCCCCTCAGGTCAGATGATCAGCTGCTCCTGAGTGTGCCTAAAACTAAGCGGAAGCTCAGAGGGGACCGTGCCTTTGCTGTGTCTGCTCCTAAATTATGGAATGATCTGCCTCTGCACATTAAACAGGCCTCTTCTCTGTCTGTTTTTAAAACCGGTCTTAAAACCCATCTCTTCTCTGTGGCCTTTGACACCTAGTAAGATGTCGACTTTATTTACTTGATTTATTTTTTGTATTTGTTATTTTTACTTTTTGATTGCTTGTTATTGCATGGTTATTATTTTCATTTATGTCTTTTCATTTTTATTGTTGTATTATATGTTATTTTGCGCCTCATGTGAGCTGTTATGTCTTTTATTTATGATGTCTTATTTATTCTCCTGTACAGCACTTTGGTCAACTTTGGTTGTTTTAAAGTGCTTAACAAATAAAGTTGGATTGGATTGGATTGGATTTAACTCCCACATAAAGCAAACCTCTAGGACTGCCTTCTTTCATTTACGTAATATTATAAAGATTAGACACATCCTATCACAGACAGATGCAGAAAAACTAATCCATGCATTTGTTACTTCAAGGCTGGATTACTGCAACTCTTTATTATCAGGTTGCCCCAGTAAGTCCATTAAAACGCTCCAATTAATTCAGAACGCTGCAGCACGAGTACTGACAGGAACTAGAAAAAGAGATCACATCTCTCCTGTACTAGCTTCTCTGCATTGGCTCCTTGTAAAATGTAGAATAGAATTTAAAATCCTCCTCCTCACCTATAAAGCTCTTCATGGTCAGGCCCCTTCATATCTTAAAGAGCTCATAGTACCCTATTACCCCTCTAGAACACTACGTTCTCTGAATGCAGGGCTACTTGTGGTTCCTATAGTCTCTAAAAGTAGAACAGGAGCCAGAGCCTTCAGTTACCAAGCTCCTCTCCTGTGGAACCAGCTTCCATTTGTGGTTCGGGAGGCAGACACCCTCACCACATTCAAGAGTAGGCTTAAGACATTCCTCTTTGATAAAGCTTATAGTTAGGGCTGGATCAGGTGAGTCCTGAACCATCCCTTAGTTATGCTGCTATAGGCCTAGACTATCGGGGGATTTCCCATGGTGCACTTAGCTCCTCCCTTCCTCTCTCTTTCTGCACTCATTCATGTCCCATTAATGCATGTTACTAACTTCACTTCTTCCCCGGAGTTCTTGTGCTTTCTCGTCTCGCAGGTTCTTATTGATCCTGGTGGAGCCTCCTGCCATGGTCCTGCTAGATTGCCATTGCCAATACTGTTGTTACTGTGCACCTGTCTGTCTGTCTCTCGCTCTCTCTCTCTCTCTGCCTCTCTCTCTCTCTCTCTCTCTCTCTCTCTCTCACCCCAACTGGTTGAGACAGACGACCACCCACCTAGAGCCGGAGGATCTGTCCTAGGTTTCTGCCTTTTAACAGGCAGTTTTTCCTTGCCCTTGTCGCCAAGTGCTTGCTCATGGTGGTACTGTTGGGTCTCTGTAATTAATGTTTTAAAGAGTTCGGTCTAGACCTGCTCTATTTGAAAAGTGTCCTGAGATAACTTCTGTTATGAATTGGCGCTATACAAATAAAATTGAATTGAATTGAATTGAATTGAATTGAACTCTTTCACATTGTTATTTGATGCATAACAATCTATCAAATGACTAAAAATATTGATTATAACCAAGCATTTCATACCTCTGCCACAGTGAACAGTCCTGGTAAGATGATCTTGAACTTCGTCTCTGACGGCCTCCTGTATGCAAAGGTTCTGGCCATCTTCTTATCATTGTGTCTCTTCTTGATCTCAGATAACAATGCCATGGTCTCTGAACTGCAACCTTTACAGTGCTACATTCAAATCTGGAATAAACAACAACAAAGGGATATTAGGAAAGGAAACTTAAGCCAAGTGTAGATTTAGTTTAGTTTAGATGATTTAGTTTATTTAATTGCCAATATACATGTTTGATATGGATATGAGGAACACAAGTTCATCTTAACAGTTAAAAAGAATGAATCTATTAAAATGTTTGATATGTTATTAAGATGCATAAATAGATTTAAAAGGTTAAAAACATAAATATCTGGTTTCAGAAATCTCATGATTTTATTTCTATGCTGTGAGATGGAAGTACATGATTGATTGATTGTTGTTCATTGGAACTGACCTATCTTATGTGGGGTGATGTGTACCTATTCATTTACATAATGATTAGAGTATTTATATCCTTTACAATTGGTTATATATTTGATTTGACATTTGAATGGAGATAAGTTGATCGTATTTAAACAGAAATGAGACAATAGTAACTAATGCATTCTGTACTGTATGCATAGATTGGTTTTTTAGAGAGGGATAGATCATCTGAATCTGACCCTGGCGGTCAGTGGCGAGCCAACCGCAGAAGTCAGTGAACGGACCAAGAGACCAAGAACCATCATCATCCTGTGCCTTCATTTGAAATACAGATAAGAACCCACGTAAACCTACCGGGTAGTGAAAAGAACACACACACACACACAAACACACACACACACACACACTCCAAGAACTTTCATGGACTGTTTTTGTTTGAGGTTATTTATTTTGGGGCCCTTTTATTGTGCGCCTGTGCACTCAGGAAGCCGGCTTAGGTAGGCAGGGAATGTAAATAACTGTCTTTAATTTTGTATAATATATTCCTCAAACTTACCTGTTTTGTGTTGTCTGTTCTCTGCTGACCTTTTACTACTTCAGGTTCCGTAGTCGTACCTAGAGTTTTCTGATATTAGCCCAGCTTTAATTCAGAGCTAATTAAATGATCAGTTACACTTACCTGAGATCCGGGTTACACAAGAAGAGTGGATGGCCTCCTTTGGTGGGATTTTTCCAGAAAAACATTGTTGCTAATTAACAGTCAAATGAACGCTGAAATAAACTTTTTGATTTCCTTTCCTCTGTGAGTTGAACTGTTTCTGAATGAGAGATTGTTGAGCTAAACTCACAACCGTTATATGCTAACGGCTAGCGGCGTTAACTGAGCTGGTGTTGCATGTGAAATTGTAAACGCTGGATTTTCTGTCATTTGCTGGTTGTAAGATCAGAATCAGAATCACTTTTATTGGCCAGGTATGTGCACACATACAATGAATGTGACTCTGGTTTTACGTTGCTCTCAGTGTACAAACACAGACTGAGCATAAAGAAACAGAACAACAGGCTCAACACAATACACACAGACTAATATGTACAGTTCTACAAATATAAACAACAATAACAGCTGTACACAGTCGACAATAGTGCAATGGTTCAGAGTGCAAAGGATGCTGGAATCAATACTTTCCGTGCAGGTTTCTTAATGTACATGAGGTTGGTGGATATGACAGTATATACAGTATGTACAGCAGGTCCATGTGTTACAGTGATAGTATTTATGTTTATGTTTTTAAAAAGAAACTGAATTTCAACAATAGAAGAATAAATAATAAATAGTCTCCAGGTTCAGTGGATGTTAGAGTCCTGGGGTTATTGTACAGGGCAGTTAACTGTTGATCAGAGTGATGGATTGTGGGTAGAAACTGAAACCTATTAAACAATAATAACCCTTTATTATTTAACGTCAGTTCATGTTATGGAGGGGCCTATAATATATCTAATACTCCCACCTTATATTTCTCAGGGACATTTGTAAAGATTAGATCTATTCAGCAGCTGTTTCCATTATTTGTATTAATTATTGTTAGTTAACGTTTGCTCTGCTTGTAACAGTCAGTCAGATGCTTTTCCTTTCACACACCTTTATATATTAGAGTTGGAAGCCTGGTTGTTTGTTGTGTTACAGTTCAGTATTGTCTAAAGTGTGTTTATAGTGTTACACTTTACATCCATGTTAAAGTGCACATCATTAATGTTAATACATTCCCATATGTTATATTATTCTGCAGTTTACTGCTTCTTTACATTCTGTTAATCAGCATTTCACTGTAATGACAATAACATTCAATCTAATCTCATTTACATATCAGAAGAAATTGCACTGTATATCATTCATGTACAGTACAGTGAAAGTAATGCATCTCTTAGGTTTTTCATTTTTATTATCTAATTTTATTTCTTTTATTATTAGACTATAA
The DNA here is from genome assembly GCF_905237075.1 of Dicentrarchus labrax. Lineage (NCBI taxonomy): Eukaryota > Metazoa > Chordata > Actinopteri > Moronidae > Dicentrarchus > Dicentrarchus labrax. The sequence goes on from NW_026136701.1 coordinate 26,540,531, forward strand.
CACCCAACTCTTCCTGTTACAGTGGCTGCTGCTGAAAGAAGATTCTCCGAGCTCAAACTCATTAAACCTTACCTGAGATCTGCTATGATGCAAGAACTCAGTGGACGTTCCATCATTAGCATCAATCATGTGGTTTCAGATCAGTTGTCATATGATTGAAGACTAGGAGAGTACAAGTGTAGCAGGTGATGTGAGGATGACTAGGTGGTGGTGTAGTTTAATTTATTTTATCACTTGTTTACAGTTTTTATTTTGTACATAGTTAAATTTTATACTTTGTGTGGGCTATTTCTATTTTTTGTATTATTTATTTCTAATTTATTATTTTCTTGTTAACTGTGCTGATTGAGCAACTTGTTTCTCTAAAAATAAAATAAAATGTCAAAGACTATTCAGACTATTCAGTTTCCTGCGTGAGTATATGTATGTATATAACTGGCAGTGGAATTTATTGCGATGCAAAAATCTTGCCTAGGGCACCAAATTGGTTAGAGCCAGTGAATCTGTTCATTCTTTGTGTTTATTCAGATATTAAGCTACACTTTGGCGCCGCTTTGAGTAAGAAGCACTCGTGTTTTCTTCTGAAATATTGGCTGTAATTTTGGCGAGCTTGCTGTGTAGCGGTGGAGCATTGATTCTGTGGAAATAGTGCAGGATGAAGCTTTAGCTTTCTGTTGAGCAAATATTTCATTTGATCATTTCTTTTTGAACACAGAGTCCCAGGGGGTGTAGAGAGATTCCTGCAGGCGCAACCCGGTCTCACTCCCAAGTGGTCAAATCCTGCAGCTCGGTCAGTGGCCCTCCGCTTCAAAATGTGACGCTGTAGGTATCCAGCAGCAGAACAAAGAGGAGGATCTGAATCTTTATCTCAAACATCTTCTTTGGAATTTGTTCTTCTATTATACAAAATGACTTTTACTTTTCATCTGTTTCTGTTTAGTTTGTACTTTTATTGTTTTCTCTTGATTTGATTTCATCATTGTGCTTCTGTTTGTATCCTTTCTCCTCACTGTGTGGAACAACAATAAACCTGCTGAAATATCTGATCAAAATATCAATCAATAGAATATGAAATCAATCCTGACAGCAGGAAAGAAAATCAGTCCCTCAGTTCAGTATGTTTGTGACTCTGG
>NW_026136702.1:0-15000 GCF_905237075.1 Dicentrarchus labrax
TGTTCCCTTTATTATCAACATGTTTGCTTTTACTGATTATTCCTCTGCTGAAGCTAATGACTTCTGTATTATTCACTGGATTTTATTGTTGGCACAAACACATATTCATAAATCTTCCAATAACAAATCTTCATTTTTAGTCTTTGAATAAACATAAAAATACTTTTTTACTCTAAGAAAAGGTTGTAAAACCTTTAATTTATCGTCTTTATTCAGTTTTTCTTTGATGGCGTTGAGTGTGCTTTGAGACTTAATTCTTATCTCTTATTTAGAGAAATCAAAGGTTTCTGGTTTTTCCAAGGTCCATTCCCACAGACTCTAGTTTGCTCTGTAACATATCTGGATGTATCTGCAGCTTCTGCCATGAAACAGGAAGTTGAACTTCAGCACACATGGTCTCCACCAAACTTCATGTTTAATAAGAGTCCGGCCCTGAACTCATCTACATGCCAATATATAGTCAGTGATATCGCCACCTACTGGCAATAGAAAGTAAGCCTTGTGTGGTGATTATGATCTAATTTACATGAGATTTTCAGGTTGTAGTCCACTCATGATAAACTCACACACCTGCAGCTTTAATTATCTTTATATTTTAATTCTGAATCTACCTTATCCAGTGTTTTATTCTATTCTGTCTTATTATCAGCTTGTCAATCATCTGTGAAACACTGTGAAAGCTGCTATACAAATAATACATTTAATTGATTGAAATGGTGCACAAACTTAATTTATTGTACGGTTAAAGAATAGAAATATTAACACATTAGATAATATATATATATATTAATTGTGGTATTAAGGCATAAAGACATCAGTTTGTTCCTCAGAAATAAAAATATTTGATCTGATTTTATTTTACTTGTTGAATCTCTCATTTTTTTTTTATTGGTTGAATCTCTCTGATTTTATTTTATTTGTGAATCTCTCAGATTTTATTTTATTTGTTGAATCTCTCTTATTTTATTTGTTGAATCATCTCTGATTTTATTGTATTTTGTTGAATCTCTCTGCTTTTATTTTATTTGTTGAATCTCTCTGATTTTATTTTTATTTGTTGAATCTCTCTGATTTTATTTCGTTATTTGTTGAATCTGATTTTATTATTTGTTGAATCTGATTTTATTTTATTTGTTGAATCTCTCTGATTTTATTGTATTTGTTGAATCTGTCTGATTTTATTTTATTTGTTGAATCTCTCTGATTTTATTTCGTTATTTGTTGAATCTCTCTGATTTTATTTTATTTGTTGAATCTCTCTGATTTTATTTTGTTATTTGTTGAATTTATCTGATTTTATTTTATTTGTTGAATCTGATTTTATTTTGTTATTTGTTGAATCTCTCTGATTTTATTTTATTTGTTGAATCGCTCTGATTTCATTTTATGTGTTGAATCTGATTTTATTTTATTTGTTGAATCTCTCTGATTTTATATTATTATTTGTTGAATCTCTCTGATTTTATTGTATTTGTTGAATCTCTCTGATTTTATTTTATTTGTTTAATCTATCTGATTTTATTTTGTTATTTGTTTAATCTGTCTGATTTTATTTTGTTATTTGTTTAATCTGTCTGATTTTATTGTATTTGTTGAATCTGTCTGATTTTATTTTATTTGTTGAATCTCTCTGATTTTAATTATATTTGTTGAATCTATCTGATTTTATTTTATTTGTTGAATCTGATTTTATTTTATTTGTTGAATCTCTCTGATTTTATATTATTATTTGTTGAATCTCTCTGATTTTATTTTATTTGTTGAATCTCTCTGATTTTATTTTATTTGTTGAATCTCTCTGATTTTATTGTATTTGTTGAATCTCTCTGATTTTATTTTATGTGTTGAATCTCTCTGATTTCATTTTATTTGTTGAATCTCTCTGATTTTATTGTATTTGTTGAATCTCTCTGCTTTTATTTTATTTGTTGAATCTCTCTGATTTTATTTTTTATTTGTTGAATCTCTCTGATTTTATTTCGTTATTTGTTGAATCTGATTTTATTATTTGTTGAATCTGATTTTATTTTATTTGTTGAATCTCTCTGATTTTATTGTATTTGTTGAATCTGTCTGATTTTATTTTATTTGTTGAATCTCTCTGATTTTATTTCGTTATTTGTTGAATCTCTCTGATTTTATTTTATTTGTTGAATCTCTCTGATTTTATTTTGTTATTTGTTGAATTTATCTGATTTTATTTTATTTGTTGAATTCTGATTTTATTTTTGTTATTTGTTGAATCTCTCTGATTTTTATTTTATTTGTTGAATCGCTCTGATTTCATTTTATGTGTTGAATCTGATTTTATTTTATTTGTTGAATCTCTCTGATTTTATATTATTATTTGTTGAATCTCTCTGATTTTATTGTATTTGTTGAATCTCTCTGATTTTATTTTATTTGTTGAATCTATCTGATTTTATTTTGTTATGTGTTTAATCTGATTTTATTTTATTTGTTGAATCTCTCTGATTTTATTGTATTTGTTGAATCTATCTGATTTTATTTTATTTGTTGAATCTCTCTGATTTTAATTATATTTGTTGAATCTATCTGATTTTATTTTATTTGTTGAATCTGATTTTATTTTATTTGTTGAATCTCTCTGATTTTATATTATTATTTGTTGAATCTCTCTGATTTTATTTTATTTGTTGAATCTCTCTGATTTTATTTTATTTGTTGAATCTCTCTGATTTTATTTTATGTGTTGAATCTCTGATTTCATTTTATTTGTTGAATCTGATTTTATTTTATTATTGGTTGAATCTCTGTGCTTTTATTTTGTTGTGTGTTGAACCTGGTTTTATTGTGAAAGTCCCGGCAGTGAAGGCTGTGTGCTCCAGCTTGACATCCGGTTCCAGCTGCAGCTGAGGAGCTGAGAGTGAAGCACATGCTGAACTGAGGTGAATGATTCTTCTATTGAACTTTCCTCTTTAAGTGAAGCGCTCGGCTCTTTTTGGGAGAGTTGTTTTATTGTTTTATTGCTTCGGTGTTTTCTGTGTCTGTGTCGCATTTGAATGACGGACGTAGAGTCAGCGACAGGCAGCTAACGAGCTAATAGTTAGCAGCTAACATCAGCAAGCTCCTTTTCTGTCAGTGAGTCAACTGATTGACTGAGTGAGTTTCTGGAGATTTCATCTGATATTAAATGCATACACAGTAACAGTTAGAGAACAGCTGATGGACTTTAAATAGGGAACACAAGAACTGCAGGAAGTTTGTGGAAAAGCACAAATGTTGATGAATTTGGACTTTTGCTCCTATTTTAGGGAACTTTCTCTCCAAGCCAGTTTGTTCCCTAAAGATCTCTCATTTCATTTCATTGATAAAGTGATTTCCTATTGAATAAAGAAATAATCTGAAAACTTTCTAGCAGCTCTGTACAGACACAAGTTCTATTTTTAAAAGCATTCATTTCAAAAAAGCTCTTTAATATAGTAATTGTTGGAAGTGTTTCTAATCCTTTCTATTTCTAACAGCAAAGCTTTTTGTTGAAATGTCATATTGTGATATTGCATCCATTCTCTAATCGGCTGTATTGATTGTTGGGTTTAAACCTCCAGCTGGGAGACAAACTGGCTCTGATGTTGGATGTTATAGGATAAACACAGACACACATTCATTGTTCTGCTTCCATAAAAACCTTTTGAAACTCAGATTTGATCCATATGGTGGTGTGTCCGTTTTCCTAAAATGAGACTTTTTAATACATTTCCTATCAGCAGATTGTTGCCCAAACACAACCCTGTGTGGCTGTAATGTGATCCATTGTCTGAGAGAGAGTGAGGGTTTATAGAGGTTGACGTATTTAAAGTCAACGCCATTTACAATGTGGAAATGTTGCTTTACACTGATGAACTGAATGGAAGCGCTGGTGCTCCTCACTCACTCAGGGCAGAGTCATGGTGGTGAAGAAGAAGACGGCCAGAGTGGAGGCCGTGGTTCTGGATGAGGACAAACTGCACCAGCTGATAGGTAACGTGGCCCAACTGCTGACGAGCAAACGCATTACGCTTCCTAAGTGATTAATAGCTGTGTGTGATGTTTCCCAGCGTCCCTCTCTGTGGGTGGAGGAGAGGATGGAGTCAGGCAGCTCGCTCAGACCCTGCAGTCCTGTTTGGAGCTGACGGAGCCCGTGCAGCAGATCCAGCTGGTTCAAAAGGTAAAAGGTTGTTTTATTGGATCTTCATGAATCACTTCTGTGTAAACTAATCAATCAATCACTTCTTATTTGAATAATAGCTTCATTGTTTGAAGAAATACCATCAGAATGAAGATCTGAATATCTTTGGGTTTGAGGACGTCACCTTCAGCTTTACGAAACATCTTTCAGTGTATCCACACGTCCTGGAAAACCTGGATATTTAGAGAGTACTTTTCCAGGCTGGAAATTGATTCAGATGATCAAATATCCTGGAAATAATCTGTGTTGTCCTGGAATATTTAAACTGTATGTGAGTCCGAGCTGTGGTCAAATTAATGTTAGAGAGAAACAGTTCGTAAAGCGGACAGATCGACTGTGGTCAGAACGGACGAGCACACCACGAACACGAGCAAACATGGACGGTCCCTGGAAAGTATTAAAGTATTAAAGTATAAAAGTACTCTTTTGGTTTCTCTGAAGGATATTTCTACCGACAGTCAATAATTCCCCTAACGAGTAACGAGCCTGTTTTAAAGTAAAAAGTAACTAAATACTCTAGTAAAGTACAGCTACCTTAAAAGAGTCCTTTAGTGCAGTAACAGAGTATTTGTACTTAGTTACTTCCCATTAGTTGCTTTATGTTGTTCATGATGTGGAGGCAGTGCTACCATACAGATTCTATGAGCGCTGTGTGTCCCTCCTGTCTCCAGGCAGGGTCCCAGCTGGAGGCGCTGAGTGAGGAGCAGCCTGATGGAGCTCTTCTGGACGCCTGTCTGCACACCCTGTCTCTGGTCTACACCTCCCTGCAGGCCAAGAACCCCCTACGAAGAGCCATTGCCAGGTACGAGGACAGAAAGGAAAACCCAAACTACCACTCTAACTCCAGAAGTTAGTCAGCAGCTGCTTTTGTCCTCTGGATGTTCTGTGACTGTCTGTGTTTTCCTCAGTGCCTTAGCTTCAGTACCCGTCTGGCTACAAGAGCGCGCTGTGAACCGTCTGTCTGCCTGCGTGTCTGACTGTCTGTCCGACCCAGCTGCAGACCGGTATCCACACGTGGTAGACTCCGTCGCTGCCTGTCTGGATGGATTCGCTCTCGGTGAGTGTTTGCTCTCACCGACAGACGGATAAATCTCTCTTCCTGTTGTTCAGATAAATAACGACCCTTCCAACATTCTCCATCTGCAGGTGAGAGATGTGTCAACAAACTGCTGCCTGAAGGTTAGTGTCCAACTTACTCTTTAAAAGTTAAAGAAAGTTAAAGTGAGGAATGTCTGATGAGTAAAACCTCTCAGTGACGAAGCTTACAGGCACTAAATATTCAGTTGTTTACTCTTATTCTGAAAAAGACAATATTCCTATTAAGCTGTTTACATGGCTAATGAAAATGTTTGTTCCACTAATATTCCTGTTTACATGCAGCTATGCAAACTCACATTCACCTGTTAGGTTACACTGTTGTATGACGAGCGTAATAAAGACTATCAACTGTTTTACATATGAACAATGTAACAATATACTGTTTCCCATTACTGAACAATAATTAATATCTGTCCCGATTATTATCCTGCAGCTCTACTTAAGAAGTCAGTGTGTTTGTTCTTGTGACTATAAATGTGGGTTTTTGTTTTGTATCTCTCCAACTGTTGGTTGCTTTGTTTACAGAGCTGACAGACAGTCAAACTGCGTGTCTTACTTGGAATATGTATATTTAACCCTGATCATATAACAGTGTAAAAGTCTCTGCCTCTCTTCTCCTGTGTGTAGTGTTGCAGTTCCTTCACAAGGGGTTGAGTGAATACCTTCACCAGAACAGGTAAAGATTTTCATAGCATATTGCACACTGGGCCTCACGCAGCTACATTCCCTTTACTTTCTCTTTTAATTTATCTTTCTAGCGGTCTAGCTGGGCGCCACATTGCCCAGGCCCAGTTGATGCAGTCCTGTCTGGCCGCGGTGAAGACCTCCATGCTGGTGATCCAGAGGTCTCAGGAGGCCGTCAGCGCCGCCCTGGAGGCTGAGCAGAGTCACTGCGAGCTGGAGGACACGCTGAGCAGCCTCCTGGGCTCCTACATACACATCCTCACTGACGGTAAGGAACCTTTGAGTACCTATTAAATCTTATTATCATTATTAGTATAATAGTAATAATCTGTGTATGTGTGATTTTGTTTATTATCTGTTTTATTATTATTATCTTATATGTTTAGGACTGTTTTTTCTTTTTGCTGTTTTTTATACTAGTAGTATCAAAGTTTAACACTTTAAATAAACTTCCCAAACTCCTGATTGCTCTTTAATTTTAAATGAGGGCATTTTATGCTCTTAAATAAGAAACCACACACAAACATGTGTCTGTGCTCCATTTGTCCTGCTGTCTCTAGAGGAGTTCATCCAGTCCGTCCAGAGTACGGCCGGCATGGCTGTGGTGTTATTGATCAGGTCCGTCATCGGCTGTGGAGACGAAGTTGCTTCTGTGGTGAGTTGAAAATGAAGAATTCAGCATTGTGCACATAATATCTGAGAATATTTACTTCTGTTCTGAATGAGATTGTCTTCTAAAGTGATGATAAATAAATAATAAAGTCTGAATTTAACATGTAACAGCGAGTGTAACAGTAGTACAAGAATATAACAGTACTAAAATATTATAACAGTATTATAATAATATAATAATATAACAGTATTATAATAATATAATATAACAGTATTATAATAATATAACAGTTTCCATGTGGAACCTGCAGTTATTCTCTTGGTCCATCTCGTGTGTGTGTGTGTGTGTGTGTGTGTGTGTGTGTGTGTGTGTGTGTGTGTGTGTGTGTGTGTGTGTCAGGTGTGCAGTCTGCTGCGTAGCTCAGCCCAGGGTTTGGACTCGGCCCCTCAGTGGCTGAAGCAGAGGTGTGAGGGTCTGTGCACCAGTGGTCGCCCTCCGGGTGTCTCTCTGTACCTGTGTCATGGCGCTCTGGCCATGTTGAGCTGGAAGGGCGCTCTCCCCGGGCCCCAGTGGGAACAGCTGCTGCTGCTGGTCCCGGACACACTGCTGGATCTCGATGTCAGGTACGTCCACTAACCTGAGCCCGGTTCAGTCCTGATGACTCCCGGCTGTAATCCTTCATCATTAACAACAGCAGTCTGTGTCTTTCTTTAGCATAAAGGAGTCCAGCACAGCCATGGTGGTGGCTCGGGTTCTGACCCTGTGGAGCAGCGCGGCCCTGGACTGCCTGCAGGGCAAGAACCAGCCCTGCCCCCCCCGCCTCCAGCAGTCCCTCAGCGGAGGTTCAGAGCTACAGCAACACCTGCTGGAGCACATCTACTCCCACTGGGAGCACCCACTGGACGGGGTCCGCCACCAAACCCGCTCTCTGTTCCGCAACCTCCTCCTCCTCCATCAGCACACCGACCCCTCCGCTTCTGACCCAACCCAGGACTCTTACGTCACAGAGCTCACCCAAAGCCTGCTGGGACTGGAGTGGCACATGAGGGGGAAGTACGGCTCCTTGGGCTGCCTCGTGGAGCTCTACGGGGCCAGGTACCTGCTTAACATCCAGCCCCAGCTGCCTTCATGTCTCCTGGGCCTGATGGGGGACCAGACTCTGGCTCCTTACGCCAGCGACCTCCTGGAGAGGCTGTTTGTCAGCCACAGGGCACAGCTGGCCGGCGAGGCCACAGAGGACTGGATGGAGCCCTGGCACCGGACGTGGGTAACCCCCCTGTTACAGGTGCTGTGCCGTGCCAGACTGGACCAGACCACATACATCCTGGACTATTTCCTGCCCAAGCTGCTACGCTGCAGCCCGTCCAGTCTGGCACACATGGTGCAGGCCTTGCAGGACAGGCCGCCATGCAGCGCAGGTAACGTCCATGGTTTCAGATTTTGCTCTATCGAATGTTTTAACGGGTCCACCGTCTCCGAGTACCAGATAACGCTTTTCGCTCTTTCTTTCTCTCTCTCTGCTTGAACGGGTCGCAGGACGTTAAAGTACCTGTGTGACCCGCCAAAGTAAAGTCTTATTTTAAGACATTAATATTTTATATAGTAATTTGTAAGTTTCTAAATAAACTGTTGAGTGAATGGTACTCAACAAATAAAATGTAATAAGATTTCCATGTAGTCACTTTATATAAACTATTCATTGAACAGAATATATTATGATATATATTGTTATCAGAGTATGATAACAACCCTTCACACCCTGAATATCTGCAGCTAGTGTCTCTCTGTCCTTCTGGATGTCAACTGCACAGGAACGTCTCTCCACCAGTTAAAGATCTTGTCTCCACAGTCTTTTTTCCAATGGGAGCATTGTGTAACACAGTCCTGGCAGCTGAATGTAAATGTAGAACCAGTCTCAGTTCTTCTGTCCCCGTTAGGTCCCTCAGGCAGCAGGGGTGCACTGGGAGCTCTCATGACGTGCCTGCGTGCAGCCAGAGCCCAGGGTGTTGTTCCATCCTCAGAGGAGGGTCTGTGGGGGGGGCTGGTGCCCCTCTCCCTACTGCAGCAAGCACTGGTGCACAAACATGATCAGGTGAGTGTGTCTGCGTCCTTTTTTTTAAATCTTTACATACATTTTGTGCAGCACATATCTTTAATTTATGTGTCATCAAATCTAACCGCCCAGGTGAGGATGGACGCTTTGGGGTTAGTGTGCGAGAGCCACCGCAGCACTGAAGTTGTGACCTCACAGGAAATGGACCTGATCCGCCACTTCCTGCCACCTAATCTTAACAGTCAGTCACCAGGCGTCAGACAGCAGACGGTCAGCCTGCTGAAGAAGGTCAGTTCACCTCACATTGTTTTTGGTGTGTGTGTTATTTTTAGTGTTAAACTGGATTTAGCTTTAACACATGGACTGCTGGAACTCTAGCTCCCCCTATGGGCACAAGTTCAAAGTTCACAAAGAGCTTGAAGTGGAAAAATATCACCACTTATTGACATGTGGGCATGTGTATGATGTTTTACTTTAGAGATCATTAAGTTTTCCAGTCATGAAAATAATCTAGTTCAGAAAACCTCAAAAACACATATTTGTCTTGGTGATGTTAATGTCAGTGATGCCTTACATCCTCTGCTGTACAGTTGCTTTGTAGAATGAAGGACAGCACTCTGCTGCTGCAGAAGAGGCTGATCCAGGAGAGAGACCAGGAGCAGAGAGACCGAGACCAGCAGACACTACATCTGTACAAGGTATACAGAACCACACACATTGAACACAACAATACCACCGGAGTCTTTTTGTTTTATAAAATAAACTTGTTGTGTGTTTTGATGTGATGCAGGAGTTCCTGCGCTGGGTGTGTGTGAGGCTGCTGGAGGTTTTACTTCCTGGAGCTTCCTTCTCTAAATGTCTTATGTCGCTGCACCTGCTGTGTGTGCTGGGCCAGCTCTTCACCTTCAGCACAGGTACGCCTACTGCACATCGGACTTTACAAAACATCACAGCTGTGTTGTTACCTTAGTACCACACCAGACATTTTAAATTTGTCCTGGAGGAGGGTCCGCAGAATAAATGGGAAATAAATCTACAGTATCGACAGTATTGGAATAACCAAATCATATCAGACGGGTATCAGAGACTACATCTTATCCAATACAGGCCTGATGTGTATCAGTTTGTCCTTGACACCAAAAAGCTGCTGTACAGTATATATAGTACATGCAAAGGTTCAGAGGAGTTCAGTGCTTTACTCAAGGACACCTCCGTGATGATGATCTTTCTGTTGGTGCCTGAACCAACAGTCTATCCACCACCGACCAGCTTCTTTACTCTGATGCCAACCTGACGCTCCAGCTGGCTCTTTGTGCGCTCTACCTCTTCCTCTCCTCCTGTGTTTCTTCACCGTTACCCCTCTCGTTCTCCTCAGGGCCCGATGTGTTTGCCCTCGGTGAAGTTGTGACCTCTGACCATGCTCAGAATGTCCTCTACTGCGTCGCCAGCAACTTCCTGGAAGTCAAACAGCTGGCCTCGACGTTACTGCGGCAACTCCCGCCATCAGCTGTGGGCCTGCAGGTTAATACGAGGACCGAGCTCAGTCACTACACTGAAACTAGGTTTAAAATGTGGTGCTGACGTTGGTTTTAAAGCACCGTTACTGCACTTTGAGGTTGATGTTTCAGTGATGTGATGTTATGATATGATGTCAGGACCAGGAGAGGATGTGTGGTGTCCTTCGGGCCGCTCTGGACCTCAGTACCAGCACCAGGCCTTTTGACAGCGTTTCAGCAGCCCACCTCCTCAACCTGCTGCTCCACCAGCCGCACCTGAGCCAGACTCTGCTGCATTGTGCGCGGGAGCAGGGCCTCGATTTCCAGCCTCCCTCCCCGCCGCCACAGCCTTCGGGAGCAGTTACCTTGGAGCTCAACACACTGGCTGGTAAGATCCAGATGCATAGCCCTAATAAATGTATGTATGTGACTATATTGTGTTGAATGTAAGGACTGTATGGCTCTTCTGTCCACAGTAGTTCAGTTCTTGCTGCACTGTCTGCAGTTAGAGGTGTCGAAGGCGGAGTCCTCTCTCTTGCAGGCAGCTGCTTCCTCTCCTCTCTATGGCAGAGCCCACTGCATCACAGCGGTCCTGCAGCATCTCAACACTGAGTGAGAACTCCTGCTTAAACACCTGCTTCAGTTTGGGTCTAACAGCATGTATTGGAAGAACAAATTCACCCACCACCATCTTATTTCTTTAATATGTGTTTATCAGGAGTTTGAGCCGGACCGAGCAGTGGAGATGTCTGGTGTCGGAGCTCATTGCTGTGTGCTACAGGATGTCTGATGTGGTCTCCCCTGTAGTCCAGAGCTCCTCCCCAGAAGGACTCATCCCCATGGATACCGACTCAGGTAAACTCCCACACGTTCTGGAAAACCTGGAAATTTAGAGACTAGTTTTCCAGTCATGGAAACACCTGGAAATTGATTAAAATGACCAAACATCCTGGAGATAATCTCTGTTGTCCTGGAACATTTTAATTGTATTTTAGCCCCTCACTCAGATCGCCTACATTTGTTAGTTTAAACTTAACTGTTGGTAGGAAACCTGGGGCCTCATGTACTAAGACTTGCGTGGATTTCCTACTAGAATGTGGCGTACACTGAAAGAGTGAAAGTTCCGTACGCAGAATCCCACGCACATTGTCTTTGTACATCACAATCAACGTGAAATTGAGCGCACATGCACGAGCACAACGCTCCACCCTGTCCCCTCCCTCAAATACACTGATTTGAATATGCTAATTAGTATTAATAGGCCTAGATAGGGCTGTGTGAGTGAATTGGAGGTGCTGCTGATGGAAGTAGAGGCCAAAAAAAAGTGTGTTCTACTTCCTCCATATGCAGTAGAGGACTGCACGCTGCAGTAAATAACCCCTTAACACAAATAATCTGCAAATGATTTAAAATTGTGTAGCTTAATTGCTTGATTGTAAATTATAATGACTTTGCATACAGTGCAACTGTCCCGAGAGCAATTGTTAATTTCGGCTATGCAATTTCAATGCATCGCCTGTGAGTGTCGCCAACTGACAACTGACATAATCAAAAAATATGTACGTACGCCAGCAATGAAGCTGCCGCGGGGGACCGCACATTCTCACGTTCATTTCACTTTTAGTACATCCGAACGTGAACGTGAAAAATGGCGTATCCACGAATTTTGTGCGTACGCAACGTCAGTACATGAGGCCCCAGATGTGGAAGGATCTGCAGGAATCTTTATGGCTTCAAATCTACTGTTTTTTTAGCTGTGATCAGAATTCTCACGAAAGCGATTCAGTGGAGAAATTCTTCTCTCGTGGTTAACAAACACACGCACAGCGATGTTAATTGAACGTGCAACAATAGCTGAGAAGATACATTGTTTTCAAACAAACTGTTTATTCTAGACAGTAATATGTAAAGAAATGAATTCTGTGTGAAGGCGTTTTGCAGCAGTTTATATTTCCTTAAATATCAACAAAAATAAATCTATTAAGAGAGATTTTGTAGCACAGAACGTTACTTTTGGTTGATAGGAGCGTAGAGAATGTGACTGTTGTTGTCTGTGTGGACAGAGACGTCAGCAGGCCTGCAGAGGATCCTGCAGGAGATTCAGCCCAGGGACACCAACGACTTCTTCACAAGTGCCAGAGAGCTGGACACACACCCCGGAGACACACAGACCCAGACCACACACACACCGTCACTGGACACAGGTGAGTTAGAGATCAAAAACACATAAAGCTATCAAAATACTTCAAAAAGTAGTTAAAGAAAATACTTTATAGATAGAGATTGCTGACATGTGTTTGACAAGTTTTGCTCCTCCTGTAAATCCTCTTGTAGTGCAGTACTAGTGATGTCCTGAGGGGGGCAGTGTTTGACCTTCATTTTTGTGTGGTACATTTATAGTCCAATGCTTCTAGGAATCCTGTTAAATGATTACTTAAACTACTGTAACTGTACAGTGATAAGGAAATATACTATAAATAATGTGACTTTATCTGCCACATTACATAATGAGACAAAATCAGTCTATTAGTTTCAGTTTAATGGTAAGTTGGTGCCTAACAATTAAACATAGACAAATATAAATTAAGATAAAAATAGAGACAATAAAAGGTGACGCTATATCCAAATACATAAAAATGTATCAGACTTATCCCATGTTACTTCATGGTGTGTGTGTGTGTGTGTGTCTGTGTGTGTGTGTGTGTGTGTGTGTCTGTGTGTGTGTGGTCATGTCTGTGTCTGTGTCTGTTCGTTTTTGTGTGTGTGTCTGTGTGTCTGTGTGTGTGTGTGTGTGTGTGTGTCTGTGTGTGTGTGTGTCTATGTCTGTGTCTGTGTCTGTGTCTGTGTGTGTCTGTGTGTGTGTCTGTGTGTCTGTGTGTCTGTGTGTGTGTGTGTTGGTTCCAGGCGGTGAGGGCTACAGGGTGACAGCCCAGATGGTGCTGGTATGTTGCTGGCGGAGCATGAAGGAAGTGGCCATGCTGCTTGGGCAGCTGTGTCAGAGCCTGCCTCTGCACTACACCAACGGCAGCTCGCACACACACACCGGGCTCATCACAGAAGCACAGGTGAGATCCTGACGGACTCACACACACTCACACTAAACATCACTCTCATTCTCTCTCACTGCTGCTGGCTCATACACAGGAGCTTCTACCTGCTCTCAGGCACTTCGCTTTCAGTCTTTGGGCTCATGTTCGCTTCTTGTCCAGTCAGTTATGGTTACGATGCAGTTCAAATGTAATGACTGTTAATCTAAAACCACTAGTATACAATAATGTTAGTATGTTAGCCAGTTAAAGGATCCCATTTCCCTATTTAATGTGTGTATATCTTCCTCCTCTGTGTCACAGAACTCCATTGTTGTCCAAAAACAATTAGAAATGCATCATTAGAGATTTGGTTTTCAGTTAGAACCAGCGGGTTTGGGGGTTAGTGCCACAAAGGGATTCTCCAGGTCCGCAGCATGGGCAGTATTTAAAGACGGACTCACACATGGTTTTATTTTCATGGGATTTGTTAGAGAGAACTATAGAATTCCTTCAGAATAAAGCTGTTGGTGGAAATTGAAAGCTCATTAAAGACTAATGTAATTGTCATCAGTACCTTTCTTCATCATTGTCAGCAGGCCTCTGTCTCAGGTTGTAGTTCCCACAGTGATCCCCAACCTCACGTGGAGTCTCACACAGTCTGGTATTGGAAATCAATATTGGGAGAGCATTCCTACATGTCATTATAACAAACCCTGATCAGTCTGCTGTCGGCATAGGACAATATCCGATATTACTGCAATGAAAACACTAACTAATGATACTCATCATATCGTCACATGGCTTGAGTTGAAAAAGCTCTTTAGCCCGCCAGCATACAGTCCTGTATTGATTTCCTCCATTTTGAACAAGGGGACAAGGGGGAGCCCACATCTGTCCAGTCATTTAAAAATCCTAATCCTCTCAACATGGGAATTATTTTGGCCAAGATAACGGTGACATTTTCATATCGTCCACGGACAGGTGTGCCGTGCTAATCCTCTACTAATATGTCACATTAAGACTGTAAAATAGTCCCACAGTCTGATCTGTCGGTGTATATCGACTCCGTCTCGTCACACTTTGGGAATGAGATGGCTAACCAACCTGCAGCAGCTGAGCTGTGTTAGTGTGCAGCAGAAAACGGTGACGATCATCTAAAAATACGACTGTAACGCGGACACGAACGCCGCCTCCGCTGAGATCTGCAGAGATATTTACATCCGCTCACAAAGCAAATATGTGTTCTGGGTAGAAAGGTGTCATTTCCTTCACTGTATGTGTGAATGTACTGTAGCAGGGGAATGATTTGAATGTGTGTGCGTATATCTGTGTGTGTTTGTGACACCACGCCGGGAGGCTCTTCAATTAGCATCCGCCCTCGTTAGCGCCACGCTTTCATTTGGGGCCCGACCCTGCTGGTTTAACGGCCGCGACGCTCCTCCCTTTTCCACTGCATTCTTTCCAAATCACTTCCACCGCCAGCAGGAAAACACTGAGCGCTGCAAACAACACACTCCCACACACACACACACACACACAGACACACACACACACACACACACACACACACACACACACACACACACACACACACACACACACACAGACACACAGACACATACACAGACACATACACAGACACACACACAGACACACACACAGACACCCACAGACACACACACACACACACACACAGACACACACACAGACAGACACACACACACACACACACACACACACACACACACACACACACACACACACACACACACACACACAGACACACACACACACAGAGACACACACACACACACAGACACACACACACACAGACACAC